>NC_034409.1:75459642-75531870 GCF_002078875.1 Numida meleagris
GCCCGCGGGCCGCAATCGTCCCAGCACGGCTCGCAGCGCGGCCCACCCCTTCTCCTCGCGGTAAAAGCAGCGGCTGCTTCCCCGCGGAGCGGCCCCGGGCACTCGCCCGTCGCTCAGCAACAGCCAAACCGTCAGCGCGCCGTTAGCGCTGCGTCGCCTGGAAGCTGGGCGGGGGGGCAGCGCTGAGTCACCTGGTGGCAAATAACGGCGCGCGTTTGGGTACATTGGCTGGACGCAGGGCTCTGCACGGCGGAGAACGCACAGTCCTGCTTTCCGTTTTGATAAAGGAACTTGAAAATAGAATCACAGAAGCATAGAATCATAGACTCCTTAGAGTTGGAACAGACTTTTAAGGGTCATCTAGCCCAACTTCTCTGCAATGAACAGGGATGTCCACAGCTTGATCTGGTGCTCAGAGCCCCTTGCAGCCAGGCCTTGAATGTCTCCAGGGATGGGGGTCCCATCACCTCTCTGGCAACCTGGGCCAGTGCCTCACCACCCTTACTGTAAAAGACTTTTTCCTTATACCCAACATAAATCTCCTCTCTTTACGTTTGAAACCATTTCCACTTGTTCTGTCACCACAGACCCTGCTAAAGAGTCTGTCCCCTTCTTTCCTGTAGCCCCCCTTTAGATACAGAAAGGCTTCTATCAGTTCACCTTGGAGCCTTCTCTTCTCCAGGCTGAACAGCCCCAGCTCTCTCAGCCTGTCCTCATAGGAGAGCTGTTTCATCCCTTGGATCATTTCTGTGGCCCTCCTCTGGACACGCTCCAACAGGTCTGTGTCTCTCCTGTACTGAGGACTCCACATATGGAGTCACTCACTCCAGGTGAGGCCTCACTCTCTCACCCCACAGGCCACGCTTCTTTTGATGCAGCCCAGGATGCACTTGGCTTTCTGGGCTGTGAGGGCGCACTGCTGGTTCATGTCCAGATTGCCGTCCACCAGCACCCCTTGGTCCTTTTCGGCAGGACTGTCCTCAACCCAGCTGCAAGATCTTGCACTTGGCTTTGTTGAACCTCATGAGGTTCTCCCGGGCCCACTGCTCAGCCTGTCTAGGTCCCTCTGGATGGCATCCTCTCCCTCGGGCATGTCAGCCATACCCCACAGCTTGGGGTTTCAAGACTGCCAAAAAAAAAAAAAAAACCCATCAATTTGCATTTGCAAGACCATTTCCAATTGATAAAAATACATGACGTGCACATTTTCAAATGGAATGTATAGAGTAGCAATCAGATATACAAGTCAAAACTCTGATCGTGTCTCTTTACCAGACTTTCATAATCCCTATACTAGCAGAGAAAAATGTCCTTCGCTTCACAATCACACCTTGCTCATGTCATAACTTTTTGGCAGTACACACATTTTGAACAATTATTATCAAGTATGGAGTACAGGAGGAGTAAAATTTCATCAAAAATCTCCGATGAACACCTTGAGAGCTCATGAAGAATTACAGCCACTGCCATCGAACCAGACTGATGCATTAGTTTCACAAAAAAACAAGGTCAAATATCCCACTAGTTTTATGCTTTTGGTCCTCTCTTTTTTTTTAATGTTTTAAGAAAAATATTTAACATTAAAATGTTTTGTTAATTATATATTAACAATATTATATATTTTACGAGGGCTGTTCCAAAAGTAATGCCTCCTGTTTTATTATGTTGGCCCACGATGTCACAGGTGGATGTTGGTGGTATGGCAGTACAGGTTGAACCATCCCACCAATATTCCCTTACATTTTGTCGCCGTGTGATAGATGGCAGCAAAGGGGCAGTCTGACAGAATGGCATCTGACATATGAAGCGTAAGTGTGTCACTGAATTCCTCCATGCAGAAAAGATTGCACCCATTGTTATTCACCAACACTTTCTTAATTAGTATTGATACCAAACAGTGACCATGAGTACAATGAGGCAGTGTGTGGTGTGTTTCAGCAGTGGTGACAGTGGATCAGCTTTGCCAGTGCAGATTGTTATGAGCATGGCGTGCAGGCTCTTGTTCCCTCCTGGCAAAAAATACGTAGCTAGTGGTTGTGACTATGTTGAAAAACAGTGTTTTTTAGTTGAGAATTTGCTGTGTCAAACAGTGTTATTGTGTTCTTTGTTGTCATTTCCATGGAAATAAATAGGAGGCATTACTTTTGGAGCAGCCTACATGTGTACAGCCCAAGACAATTTCTAGTCACTAAATGTGACCCAGGCAAGCAGAAAGGTTAGACACCCATGGGGTAATCAATTCAAAGGAGCTGCAGATACAAAAGTTTGTCAGTTAGACAAACGAAAGGAAAGCTGGTTATCTTTTTTTCTGTGTCATCAGAACTGCACTAATTGAGACTGTTTTGTCTCAGAGGATCTAGACAAAAGAAAATTGTCACACAACACCTCTTACCGATGGTTAACTTGCAAAGTGATCCTACTGATCACATTGTAACAGATAAAGCCATGGGAGCTAGCCTAATGTGTTTGGCTGTACAGATGGCTTTAAGGTATGGAAAATACAGAAATCTTTTAAACACCAGCTGGCAATACCTGAGATGAAAATGTGTAAAGTTTGCATTAGAGTTTATTAAAAACTGTGTTTATTAATTCTGGGTTTTGATGAATAGAGCAGCCTTTAGGTACTTGAAATTCAGGATAGATTAAATGTCCCTTAAGTTAGAGAGGTTACAAAGATTGGAGTTCTGATATGTGCCTCTCAACACTTATGCTACATACTAAAATTAGAAGGTCAACTTCATTTTAATTAATAATGCTTATAATTGCATCTAACAAACAAATGAAATTGATGCCCCAAATTAAGGCTTTGACTTTTGGCTAGAATGGAGCAACAATCTCTTTCTCGCTACCATCCATACTTTCACAGCTCACTACTTGCTCTGTATGATCTTGGAAGCTTAATTTCCGGAAGCACTGTTGCTTTGTTGGTGAACATCTTTTTTATATTTTTCATTTCAGGAAGTGTTGCTCCTCTTAAACATAAGAAAACGATTTTGTGATAGAAGTTGTGGTCTATGGCATAACTGAAATGCTGCATGGTGGGTAGAACACAAGGTGAAAATTATGGCTCTACTTTTCAATTAGCTATGTATGCTATGGAGAGCAAAAATGTTGCCCTGAAAACAAACAGTGAAGTTGCAGGGAATAGAGATCTGCAAATGTCTCACAATATCAGGCCCGAATCATAGCTAGAGTGTGAAAATTGAAAGCAAACCAAGACTGAACAGTTACTTGTCTCGTGGTGTATTTCTTTCAAGGGGTTAAAAAAAAAAACAGGAATTTTGAAAGTTCTGTGCAGAGGAAGGTGAACATTCAGAATAATGTGCTGATATTCAGGAAGATAAATGAATCAACATCTTTTTGAGGAAGAAAACCCAAAGGCTGTGAATTCAAATAAGCCAGGAGTAGAGTATTTCCCTGTAGCCAACTGAGTCTGTGAGGTTTGATGGTGCTGATGACATTAGGCAGAAATTGACATCTCTACCCAGAAATAGTAATTTCTGTTAAGCTGCAATTCTTTGTGATTCACTTTAGTCCAGGAATGGCCCAAAAATCTATCACTGCTTAAAAATGTAAACACAAGTTTTTCTTCTCCAATAAAACCTAAAGCCAAATTCAGAATTACAATTGAACTGGTAAGTAACACTCACCATTGTAGAAAATAAGAAAAAGGTAACAACTTTGCAGTGCTGTGATTAGCATTACATTTAGATGGAGGACTTGACTGCCTATACTTGTTTTATGTGGGACCTGGCAGTACTATATGCGGGTGAGTGTTGTTGAAGGCTGTGCTTGCTCTGGGGCAGCCTGTGCAGTTGAATTTGTCAGAGACCTTAGGGTATATATTCAAGTTTTCAAGACTGATGACATGGAAATCTAGGGACAACTGATAAATAACACATGAATTCCTAGTTTTCCTTACAGCTCCAGCTTCTTACACAGCTTTCCTTCCAGCTGCTGCTGCTGAATGGGACCTCTTTTATGAGCAGATCTTTACATTCCTGTCATATTCATTCATCATCAGCTGATAGCTTTATCCAATAATATATTGAAGTTCAGATCACACCATTTTTGCTTAAGAGCAATCCTTGACATCTCGTTAACACCATCACAGTACAATAGAAATCTGCAGAAATTCTGCTCAATTATTGCAAAGTTTTACTCAAGTAGTGCAAATATTAATCAAGAGTCAAACTTCCTTTCTCCTTTTTGGTGGTCCAGAAGCACAGTCAACACACACACACACACAAAATGAATAGAGGCAGTGAGTGCTATTCTTATTGTTTTTAGGGAAATGGTATTCAGGCTATAGTTACCACCATTATCTGATACCAGCCACAGTAGTCCACAATGAATAAGGATAAATGTAAACTGTGCAAAAAAGGATATTCCGGAAACGTTTGTTTTACATTTTAACACCTCTAACGAGAACTGTCAGTAAAAAAGGAATTACTTGTATTCTTTCTCTAAATCTCTCTTGACACTGGCAAGCTCCTAGTGCCAGGGCTGAGAGATATAGAATCATAGAATCGTTTTAGGTTGGAAAAGACCTCTAAGATCATCAGGTCCAACCATTCTCCTAGCATTGCCAAGTCTAGCACTAAACTATGTCCCTAAGTACCACATCTACATGGCTTTTGAACAGTACAAGACAGAGTAAGCAGCAGGGCCTGCTGCAGGCCTTAGGGCAGAAGCGGAGTCTGCAGCAGGGCTCGGGACATCAGCAAGGCCTATAGTACAGCTCAGGAAAGCAGAATGGCCTCTAGCAGGGCTCAGGACAGCACCAGGACCTGTCTTAATAGCTGGGGCAACAGCAGGGAATGTGACAGGGCTTGAGTCAGCAGCAGGGCCTGAGTCATGGCTCTGGGCAACGGCAGAGCCTGTGGTGGGGCTTGGGGCAGGGTCTGTAGCAGGGCTCAGTACACCAGCAGTGCCTGCTTCAGTGCTAAGGGCTGACGCAGGTTCTGTGTAGGAATGGGGAAGTACTAGGTTCTGCGGAAGGACTTGGGGCAGAAGTAGGGCCTGTGGCATGGCATGGTTTGGGGCAGCAGCTTGTTCTTTGGTAGGGCTTAAGGAAGTGCCATGTTCTACGGTAGAGCTTGTATCAGCAGCAGGGCCTCTGGCAGGGCTCAGGGTAGCTGCAGGCAAGGGCTCCTGCTGAATAACAGTAAATATACCTCATACTAGCTGTACATTGCTTTTCTTAAAAATTTTCTCTTTCATGTTGACTAATTTCTAGAGTAAATGAAAATAATATATTGTATATATAAATATAGATGTTTATATCTACATTTATAATAATGGATGTGTAGTAATGGAAATAGATGGTACTATTGTACATTAGCTGTTCTGGAAATAATGCCTCCCATTTATTTCCATGGAAACTACAAGAGATACAAAGAGAACAATAACATTATTTGAAAGAGCAAATTCTCTCTACAAAATGCCATTTTTCAGCATAGTCACCACCATTAGCTACGCATTTTTGCCAGCAATGAACAAGAGCCTGCACGACACATTCGTAAAAATCTACACCAACAGAGGTTACCCATTGTTGGCGAAGCACCAGTAAATGTCAATGGGTGCAATCTTTTCTGCATGGAGGAATTCAGTGACACACTTACGCTTCATATGTCAGATGCCATTCTGTCAGACTGCCCCTTTGCTGCCATCTATCACACGGCGACAAAATGTAAGGGAATATTGGTGGGATGGTTCAACCTGTACTGCCATACCACCAACATCCACCTGTGACATTGTGGGCCAACATAATAAAACAGGAGGCATTACTTTTGGAGCAGCCCTTGTAGGTGGTAATAAAAGCACTAGTATTGTCTTACAAAGAAAAAGGAAAGTCCCAGTGTAGAAACCAGAAATAGAGTGTAAATACAGACTAAAATTCATGTTTTTAAAGCAGAAGTGTGGAAAAAAAAACATACATCTTTGTAGACATGATAATTTTGCAGCAAGTACCAAATCATTTACGTGTTGCTTTATACTGTCTGTTTATAAATTAAATATTTTTTTTTCAAAATTATGCTTCATACAATTGACAAGCAACAATAGTAATATTGTGCTAAACATGACTCCAAGCACTTTCCCCATTAATTCTGAAGGAAATATCTAATACAAGATTTCTTTTTAATATTTTTCCTACATCAACAGTTTCAATTTCTGTCCATGGAGTATGAAAGCAGAGATTATTTTTCCCAGGGTATTCTGAATCACTGATCTTATTTCTCTTCATCTCCTCATCTTCCTTTTTTTTTTTTTTTTTTTTTTTTTTTTTTTGTAAAATGAGTAAAAATTACCTCCTGCATAAAGATATTGTTTCTTCCAAACACTAGACTTGGCTCTTGACAGAAAAAAAAAGGTGTTAGCAAGTATTTAATGTTTTTTTTGAAAGATCACATCATCATAGGATTCAGATTGATACTGATACATAGGAATAAAAGCAAAGTATTTCATCTGGGATCATAAAAGCAAGATGCACCAGGAAAGGGACATCTGGGATTTCTGTCAGATTCTGGGACTAATGAAGCAATCACTCATGGGAACTGTAATTCAAGTAAAAAGAGGGAGGAAAAAAGAAAGTAAAAGTAAAAAGAAAAGAAAGAATAGTTTAATTAGTACTCTACTCCAGCTAGATAGGTAGTTATAACTGATGGATTCTTTACGGCCTTTCTCCAAACAACATGGATGCACAAATTATCAGTCTCGCTCATGTTCTTTGAGCCATCTCTCTGGTACTGGTTTTCCCTGGAATGTCCTCACTATGCTGGAGCTGCACGAGTTTGAATCTCATCTTCCCTGGCAGCTGGAAACTGGAATGTCCCTGCTGAAGGGTAGGTCCTCCACAGACCATCTGAGGGTGAATCCAAACCCACAATGAGAGTAGGTGACTCTTTCTTAGACTCTTGCTCAGTCCTTTCAAACCCATTGAATCTGATGTTCATGACGAGCTGCTGTTCAGTTCATGCTCCAGATGGCATCCAGAACAACATTGTCTTTCAGTGTATTCTGCACTTACATTCTTTTTTCACCCTTTATCTTTGTTTGTGTGAGTCTGTGATGTCGCTGGATATTTATAGGGATGAGGAGACCACTGGCCTCAGCTTGTCATGACAGGACTTTGGCCAACCTACGCAGTACAGTGACACAAGATGTGACATACCCAGTAACTCTACCGTTTGAGGGCACTCCAGAGATAGCTCTCTGATGGGCTGTGCCATCCTGAATCCTGCCCTTACTGTGCAGTGCCTGTCAAGAGCTGACAGTCCTTTAGATGTATTCTATAAAAACTCAGTCTGTACATCATCTCTGAAATCTATGACTTTCAGGCTTGTGTCTCAGGAATTAAACACACTCTTCTGTGAGAGCTGTTTTCAGTGTTGCTTCTCCAGAAAACTTCTGAGGTGAACATCCTTTAACAAAAACGAATACCAACAGCAGTTTGATCAAGTGTGATGAGTGTCCTTAGTTGATTGCATAGTTTGAATTGTATCAGAACTCTTCTTTGCAGAAGACAGGATCCTATAAAATCTGCTGTAGTTTCTTCTCTAGCATGAGTGCTCAAGATTCAGCACAGTATCTCTTTACCAACCTCTATCAAGTCATGGTTTTTCAAAAGACTCTGGTGTCTTGTGTTCTGCCCTGAGAGCGAGCATCAGAAGGATCACCTAATGAATTAATGAATTGAATTAATCACATAGTTAATTACAGAATAAGATTTAGGCATTTTTTGAGATGTGTTGGGTATTTTTTGTTTGTTATTTGTTTGTTTGTTTGTTTGTTTGGTTGGTTGGTTGGTTGGTTGGTTGGTTGATTGGTTTGCTTTGTTGAGCTTGCAGACACTGAGGGAGATAAACTGCAGGGACAGATTACTAAGTTCTAAATCAAAATAAACAATATCATTAGTCCCACTCAAGTCAATGTCAGTATAAGTAAATCCAGATCAGGATGGGGCAGACCAACTTGGTTGTGCTTAGTAATGCTGTGACTTGAATAAGAGAGAGGAATAAAGGATGGATCATGGCCAAACTTTCATCTGTTTAAGGAACTGGTGGATTGGATGCCCTGGGAAATTGCCTTCAGAGGTAAAGAAGCAGAAAAGAGCTGGGAGATATTTAAAGACATTTTTCTTCGGGCACAAGAGTTCTCGGTTACAACATGCAAGAAATCAGGCAAGGGAGGCAGGAGACCAGCATGACTGAATCAGGACCTCTTAATCAACCTAAAACAGGAATAGATTGTGCATAGACATTGAAGGCAGGGACATAACATCCTGCGAAAATTATAGGGATATGGCCCAGGAGTGTAGGGTTCAGATCAGGAATGTGAAGAATAACAGGAAGAGTTTCTACGTAAGCAAAGGAAGATAAAAGAAACTGCACAATCCTTGAAAAGCAAGACAGAGGATCTGAGTACAACTGACTTTGAGAAGGCTGAAGTACTCAACTTTTTGCCTATATTCACTGTCAGTTGCTCTTACCATACCTCCCAAATCACAGAATGTCAAGACAGGGACTGGAGGAATTAAGATGCATTGACTGGAAGATCAGATTCAAGACTATGTGAAGAAACTGAAGGTGTGAATGTCCATGAGACCCCATGAGATGCATCCTGAGGGAACTGGCATATGAAGTTGCTAAGACGCTATCCATGACATTTGAAAAGTCACAGCTTTCAGGCAAAGTCCTCAGTGACAGAAAAAGGGGAAACATAGAAGCCATTTTTTAAAAGAGCAAAAAATGAGGACCCAGGATACTACAGACCAGCCTCACCTCTGTGTGTGGCAAGATCCCAGAGCAGATCCTCCTGGAAAACATGTTAAGTCATATGGAAAACATAAGGCATAAGGCATATGTCCCTCATGGTGATGCTGGACAGCCAATATAGCACCACAAACGGTGAGTCATGTCTAAATTGGTAGCCTTCTACAACAGAGTTACAGCACTGGTGGACAAGAGAAGACCAACTGATGTCATCCACCTTGACTTGTTTTAAGCTTTTGTCACTGTCCCACACAACATCCTTGTCTCTGTCTTGAAGAAACACAGATTGGATGGATGGACTGTTAGGGGAATGAAGAACTGGCTAGATCTAAAGAGTTGGAGTCAATTACTCTATGTCCAGGTGGAGATTCATGATGAGCAGTGTTCCTCACGGGTCCATTTTGGGACCGGTGTTGTTTAATACCTTCATTGATGACATGGACAGTGAGTTTGAGCTGAGTAATGCAGTCAGTTCTCTAGAGGGGATGTAATGCCATCCAGGGGGACCTTGACAGGCTTGAGGGGTGAGTCCAAGCAAGCCTAATGAAGTTCAGCAAGGCTAAGTGCAAGGTTCTGCATATGGTCCAAATACAAATACAATCTGGCCAATGAGTGGATTGAGAACAGCACTGTAGAGGACTTGGGGGTACTAGTGGATGAAAAACTAAATATGAGCTGTCAGTGTGTGCTTGCAGATCAGAAGGTCATTTGTATTCTGGGCTGCATCAAAAGAAGTGTAACCTGCATGTTGAGGGAGGTGATTCTCCCCATCTGCTCTGCCCTCATGACAGCGCACTTGGAACATTGCATTTGGTTTTGGGGACCCCAGCACAAGAGAGACCTGGATTTGCAGATCCAGAGGAGGGCCACAAAGAGGATCAGAAGGCTGGAGAACCTCTCCTGTGAAAAGATGCTGAGAGAGCTAGAGTTGCTCAGCCTAAAGAGAAGGCTCCAAGGAGATCTTCAAGAACCTAAAGGGAGACTCCAAGAAAGATGGAGAGAGACTCTTTACTATAGCGTGGAGTGATTAGACAAAGGATAATAGTTTTAAATTTAAAGAGGATAGAATTTGATTAGATATAAGGAAGAAATTCTTTACTCAGAATATGGTGAGGCACTGGAACGGGTTATCCAAAGAGGCTGTGGATGTAGAATAGAATAGAGTGGAATGTTATGGAAGGGACCTCAAAGTTCATCTATTTACAACTCCTCTGCTGCAGGCAGGGTTTCTAACCACTAAATCAGGTACTAGATCAGGCTGCTGAGGGCTCCATCCAACCTGGCCTTGAACACTTTCAGGGATGGGGCATCCACAACTTCTCTGGACAACCTATTCCAGCACCTCATCACCCTCTCAGTGAAAAATTTCCCCCAATATCTAATCTAAATCTCCCCTCTTTAGTTTAAAACCATTCCCCTTGTCCTATCACTATCTACCTGCCTGAAAAGTTGATTTCCCTCCTGCTTAATAGCTCCCTTTAAGCACTGGAAGGCAACAATGAGATTTCCCCTGAGCATTCTCTTCCCCAGGCTGAACAAGCCCAGCTGCCTCAGCCTGTCTACATGGTAGAGGTACTCTAGCCCTTTGATCATCTCCATGGTCCTCCTCTGGTCCCATTCCAGTTCCAAAGGCAGTCTCAGACCCGCTCTTTCTCTTACACAGTGGAAAGTGTTTACGCCCAAGATGGATGGGGCTTTGAGCAAGCTGGTTTACTGGGAGATGTCCCTGACCATGACAGGGGAATTGAAACTGGACCATCTTTAAGGTCCTTTCCAACTCAAACCATTTTAAGATTCTCTAATTCTATGATCTTTATTTCTGTCAAAATTGCTGAGGATTAATACAGGACAGGAAATAATAGGAATTTATACAGTCTTGGATTGTAAATAAGAAGACCTCTACACTATGTTGCATTGCCATGTAGGAGCATGTTCAACAACACCATTGAAACCATCTTCCCAAATTTTATATGCTCACTACCCTGCTATCACTCCCTTGGGCAAGTGATAAGAATGCCTCAGTCACTACCTTGAGAGGGAAATCTTGAGTATGTCTGGCCTGTAAAGCCTGCAAAGCACCCTGCAGATAACCTAACCTCAGTGAAGTGTTAAAAAGAATGAATACTTCACATGTAGAACCAACTACAAAACAAGATCAGGCTGGTTTGGGCAACAACCAAATATAAAAACAAGGCTCAAGGTCAGATCTTGTCTGCCAGTAAACTAGATGACAAAGAAATACACTTGCTTATCTTATTTTGTAATAGTGCAGAATGCTAATAACTGGCTACCTAAAGATAGAATTTATCAAAAGCAGTGTTCCTCTGCCACTGAGGTGATTTTAATGCCAAGGTTCCACCTGCAGGCAAAATGAGGTCTTCACACACTTACTGTTTAATGACCAAGTCATGAGAAGAATACAGTCCCAAAAGGGCTGGTATTCTGATACTGTCCCCTAGCACCTTAAATTTTAGAATAATTTCAGTATTTAGATTCTTTTAATATTATTAAGCTGAAAGTGCATCTTTGTTTTGTTTTGCTCAACAAATGTTATTTTCAGAAAGCCTCTCCTAAAAGCAGTACTTGAGGTGCAGCCTCATCAGAGCTGAGTACAGAGAGATGATCACCTCCCTGCTCCTGCTGGCTACACTATTTCTGATACAAGCCGGGATGCCACTGGCCTTATTGGCCACCTGGGTACACTGCTGGCTCAAGTTCAGCTGAGTGTTGACCTCTGGATCCTTTTTCTCCATGCAGCTTTCCAGCCACTCTGCCCTAAGCCTGTAATGTTGCATGAACTTGTGACCAAAGTGTAGGTCTCTGCACTTGATCTTTATAGAATCATAGAATGGTTTGGGTTGGAAGGGACCTTTAAGATCATCTAGTTCCAACCCTCCTGCTATAGGCAGGGACACCTCCCACTAGACTAGGTTGCTCAAAGCCCCATCCAGCCTGGCCTTGAATGCTTCCAGGGAGAGGACATCCACCACCTCGCTGGGCAACCTGTTCCAGCATCTTGTCACCTTCATAGTAAAGAATTTCTTCCTAATCTCTAGTCTAAATCTACCCTCTTCCTGTTTAAAACTATTTCCCCTCATCCTACATGCCCTTATAAAATGTCCCTCCCCAGCTTTCCTGTAGGCCCCTTTCAGGTACCAGAAGGCCACTATAAGGTTCCCCAGGAGCCTTCTCTTCTCTAGGCTGAAAAGCCCCAAATCTCTCAGCACATACTCGTAAGGGTGGTGCTCCAGACACTCTGATCGTCTTCGTGGCCCTTTTCTGGATCTGCTCCAAAAGCTCAATATACTTCCTGTGCTGGGGGCCCTAGAACTGTCTTGCTGAACTTCATCCCATTGGCCTCAGCCCATTGATACAACATGTCCCAGTCCTTCTGTAGGGTCTTCCTATCCTCAGGTAGATTGACACTTCCCCCTAACTTGGTCTCATCTGCAAACTTAACAAAGGTGCACTTAGTAAGTTTGTGCACTAGTCAGTTCAACTCAGTAAGGGTTGTGCACTATTCTATACAAGAATGAACAAAGGAAATTTTGTGAAGGGTTTTGTCAGCATTTGTCATGTGGTTTCATCTTTTTTTAAAGCTGAAGTACGTTTCTCAGAAGAAAGTTCTTACAGGCTGAGAAAGTTAATTTGAACAGTTTTCTGTGTGTGCAAGATACTCCAGCTCAAACTATTATTTTGTTAATCAAGTTTTTGGAAAATAAACCACAGAGTACCTCATCATGAAATCATTTGAGCAAACCAGAAATGGTCTTGCTCCCTCCTTGAAGATATTGCAGAGTTCATGTTGACTATAGAGAATAGTCCTATCATTGACTCCTAACAATGTAAATTTCAATAAAGATGAGGTATCAGGGCTATAATGGTTTCAAGCGGCATTTTGCAGGAACAATACCAATGCTTCCCCTCTTCTGAAGTCTCAACCATTTGAGACAGCAGAAGTCTTGTATGAGATGCATTTGAAGGTTGCTGTCATTTCCTGATTTTAAATCATTGTAAAGCACTAGGTAGCTTGCATGTGAGTGGTACTGACATTACAGCACAAGTATCCCAGCAATGGATAGTGGATGGAATGGCCCGCTTCTAGAAATGGATGACTAACCACCTTGAGCGTGAATCATAGCTTTAGAAAAGCCGACTTCTGTGTGAGATGGAAGCCTAGTACTTTGTGGAAGACTTTCCATCTGGCTACAAATTGCAGCCATGGTGGCTTGATTGATTGACTGGATAACAGGGTACTAAAAATGTAATAATAGAAACTTTCTAAGATTGAGGATTTCTGCAGCTGAGTGAACCCAGCAGTGTTACACAGAAACCAAGGCAATTTTGTGGCATGCTGCTGATCTAGGTGGAAGCTCTTTGGATTGTTCTGTGTAGTTGTGGAAAGCTTAGCATGCACTAGGTCAGAGATGAATGTAGAATATGCCAGTTGCTCCAAATGACATCCTTCGTTTGATGCTTTTAAATGTGAACTTATTCCTGGGACTTAACTGAGGAGAGTAGGGTTGGAACTGGTTGTATGGCACATCCTCCAGGAACACCTTCTCTTGGAGAAAGCACATACTTGCTGGCAAACGCATGACTGCTTACACTTCAACAGGAGAAGGTCATAAGTTGTTTCACACTTGTGTATTTACATCTGACAGACAAACCAAGGCCTCGTCTGTCTGTCTCAAAGATAGAAAGAAAATGTGAGAGATCAAATCAAAGAGTAGGTGCATCAACTCATAACAAATGTCTCTGTCTCCTCTGAAAAATTAACACACTTCTGTTTGCATGCAGTAGCTTTATTAATGTTTTTCTGTTATATGCGAACAAATAATTGAGAAGCAATTGGGCTCTCCTAGGTGTTTTTCTCTCCCATCAGTGATTGCAACTTTTGAGTAAAATTTCACTGTAGAGTGACCAGGTAGGTAAGCAAGTTGCTGCTGACCCAAGAAAAGCATCAGAATGTTGCAAATGGATGGCTAGGTGATGAAGATGCAAAGGGAGCCTGGTGTTCCTTCAACATTATCTCACTTGCTTCACTCAGCACTGAGATCACTCAGCCATCATTGCTTTCGTAAGGATTTCAACCTCTGCCCTCTCAGATCTGCAGAATTCAGTTCCCATCTCCATATACTCCACAGAGAGTGCTCCAAGCAAATGAAAAAGCATTCTGGCCACCTAATTCCAAATTGTGTGTAGTCTCTGAACAAATTATTCTCCTGCTTTGGCACTCTTTTTGATTATTGGACTTGGTGATCTTGCAGGTCTTTTCTAACCCAAACAATTCTATAATAGCATTGCCTACGAACAAAACCGTCAGCGTCAGAGTAAACTGGTCACTGTTACTGGGGATGCTCTTCAGTGAGATCCTTCCTGAGTGAACAGTGGAGCAACCAAAATTATACACAGCTGATGAAGCTCTGTGGAGCTTCTCCTCGGGCTGACTTGGAAATCGTGATGGAAATTAAAGTTTGAATTGCCTTAGGCTCTGTACGCATTCGCTTCTGAGAGCTAATTAATCCTGTGGGGTCATCTGAGTATAGTGTGCTACGGGAGGAGCTCCTATGTGCCTAGCAACAACTTCTGATGAAAATAAGAAATAAAATGGAAAAACTTGAAGTAGGAACAGTAATGCGATGTAATTGTTACAGAATTTTGAAGAGAGAGAAAATATACTTAATGCAGTTTTTTTTTTTTTCTGTTTGGCTTCTATGTAGCATTTTATGAATGAAATTTGGATCTAGAATCATAAAATACCAGGGGATGAAAAGGACCATGAGGATCTAGAGTCTACAACTTTTCCAAAGAATGCAATTCTTATTTTAAAAGCTGTGGATGGAAGGAGAGGTATCTGCTGCTCTGCCAGAGTTGTGGCCCATCAGTACACCATGTGCAGACACAAGCCAGGACAGCACAGGCCACCTACTCCATAAAGTGTTAGATGCTCAAGAGCTGTTCTCCACAGAAACTTTTGTTTGACCAGCAAGGGAATGCTGCCTTGTTACAAAATAAGCTCAGTGGCTATTCTTAACCCTCAAGCTGTTTCTGTGCAGACAGGATCTGAACCTTGAGCCCAGTTTTATATTTTGTCATTACTCCAACATGCCTCAACTTGTTCTGCAGTCATTTCTAACTATGCAGAAAAAAGTTCAGCCTGTTTATGTATCACCCCTTGGTTACGTGCACCTTAGAGTTACCTGCATCACGTTTTACCCGTCTCATTTCTTTCTGGCATAACGCATTACATGATTTCCTTATTCAGAATTATTTGTACTCTACTATGAATTAGTAATAAACCCCTCTGCAAACATTTTTTAACTGGTTGCTTATTTTGGAAGCAGTCTTTTTACTCTGCATGTGTACTACACCAAGTTTAATAGGCACTAAGACCTCCAGGTACTGTTGCTCTCCCCATGTCGACAGGGACGCTGAGATATTGATGCTCCTTCCCTAACAAGAGTGCCATTCAGTACCTTTTTATGAAGATACACAATGATTACAGCAGGAGATGCCAGGGAGGGATTCTGTCTTTCTGAGATGCCTCTTTGCCTCCTGCCAAAGTAAGAAGAGCATGAGTGACCAGAGAATGTGATTTCAAAGGCACTAGTGGATGAGCAGCAGAGAAGCTGCTTGCTGCACTGTAACTGGGGAGCATCTAGACACCTTTTCCTTAACCTCCACAAAAAGAAAGGCCCCTCTCTGGTGACCAGAAGAACTAGACATAGGCTGACAGGAATATAATGTGCTTAAATCACAAAGTAAAATAAATTTGAAAAGGTAACATAATCAAAAATACAGGGAACATTTAAATGCAAAGATTATGCTTATCAGATTTAGAAATGTTTCAACTACAAATAAAATTTCAGTAATACATGCTATATATATACATAAGAAAATAAGAGAATACATACTTTCCTAAGAAATGACACTTTACACAAAGTAAATATTGTTATGTGTATTTCCTAGAAATTAAATTAGACACACCCTAAATAATTCCATGCCTATCAACCATGCTCACATGTTGTCTATATCATGCCAAGGTGCTGAAAGGGAACCCTAAGACGTCGTCATGGCAATTCCGTAAGTCTTCTAAAATCATTTATTTTGCATATTGGTTTGGTCAGAAGATGATGATCTTGTCCACCTAGATTTGTTACTCCAAAAGGTATTAATATTGAGAAGTTACCTTAATAATGGGATTAAAAACATAACATGTATTGATGTTTTTCAGCTTTCTTATATATTGCACAGAGCACTGTGCTTAGGCCTTCTGGAAGAAACATAACGGTGATGATACAGCCACCTGCACAGTCTGATTTGCCTTACTGAGCAGGCTGAGAGCACCGCACACAGCACACTCACCGGCACCACTGCCACGGTCCACATTTGAACACATCAGTGTCAGATTCTTCCCCTCTGCCTCATGGTACCATTTCTTCCTTTTGGCACAGCTGGCTTCCTCAGGAAACCATTCAGTGTGTCCTAATTATTTTGGCCTATGGTAGGGACGATACTCAGAGTTCTCGGAATTGAGTTTTGAAATCCATTTAAAAGATCTGCAATGAATAAAGCAAGAAAACCAGAAATTGAGTCCAAATTAGTAAGAAGTGTCCCATAACACATGAAGCCTGAGTTGTCATCTTTGCATCTGCCCACATGAGCCTTGGAGAGGACCAGAGAGTTCTGACACACGTCAAAAGATCCTGCTGTGTTTGTTTTAAAACAGGTTAAAGCCCAGCAGCTGATCACTCTGCATGTTTATAGGCTATTTCCAGCTATGAACACAAGAGCAGGAGCTCAGCACCAGGACAGATGAGATTTACAATGCAGAGCCACACAACAGCTGCCACAATATGGCTCAGAGTGTAGGTGCCATTTAGCAGTGTCATTTGGAACTGCAACTCCAAATTCTCCAGATAAGCCTGTACATGTCAAAGCAGTCCCTGAAACAGTCAGTGAGCCTACGTCTGTAATAAGGCCTTGCATATTTCATATGCGAATGCAATTAATAATTCAAATTATACTGAAACTTTGCCATGTAGTTTTTAGTGTGCTGCTTTGGAGTTAAAGTATAAAAACACAGTCACAGTCCTGAAGGAACTCTGAGGAGTAGGTTGTCCTCAAAGCAGATCTGCAGCTTGCAAAACACAAAGATTCTTCAGCGTCCTTGTTCTTGTAGCATGCTGCTTCTTGCAGCTTGCAACCTCATCCCATTTGCGTCTTTGACCCATGAAAGATGTCCTTTGTACCCAGTGATGTCCATGGAACTGGTGAAGAGCTAAGATAGGCTTGCTAGGATTCTTTGCGTGCTTTTGGCAGTCATAGCCTCCGTCACCGCTTGGCACACCAGCTATTTGATATGCCTGTGGCAGAAGCAGATGTATAAATGGAAGCTTGTCATTGAAATTGATTGCGTTGTAATTTGGAAGGTGTTCACATCCTCATGCAATCGAGCAAAAATCACTTCTATCTCTCTGGACTTTGTGACAATGTCAGTGGCATGTCCCCAACCCAGACTGGTTGTTTCTGTTATCACACTCCTCTTCCCTCGTTCATAGTTCATAGAGTGATCTGCAGATCGTGCAGGTTTTCAAGCAATCACCTGCAGAAAAGTGATCTCGTCATTCAACTGTTCACCAGCAAATCTATGTTGCTCATCCTCAAAGAACAGTTCCTGGCCTGCATAGCTGAGGTGTTCATAAGCCACCCAGAGCTGTCCTTTTTTACTGAGGAGACAGCCATTCCAATGCACATCTTTCCGATTGGCAGTGTCACTGATGAATTCTTTGGAGGATCCCTGGAAGTCAGCATTCTCACAGCTGGTGATTTTTGCCTTCTCAGCAGTACTTCTGTAGTTTGGATTTCTTGCTGTAGAAGTCGGATGACAGCCTGCAGGAAAGGAAAACAGAAAACAAAGCATACTAAGCTCTTTTGACAAAAGACAGAAAATGGAATGGAATAAAAAGGATAAGAGAAGAGAAGAGATCTAGCAAAGGATAAATATAGCAGCTGCTGGACACGACATAGAGCATTATGTCGAAATTTGAATTTGGAAAAGTAAAAGTACAATGAGATATGCACATCAAAACTACCTACTCTTATTTAGCCAAGCTGGTTTTTATATATGCTCAAATAATACCTGAGTTTAGTATCTTATTAGAATATCTTATATAATAAATATGAATTGAAAGACCGATCACCAGTAGTACAATTGACACTGCATTTGAGAGTTATTTTAGAAATCAGTGATGGTTGTTTGGTCTGCATTTCACAACTCATAAGACTACAAGTAAAAAAAAAGTAGTGAGACATTTAATTAACTTCTAAATGAAAGTGTAATTTACTGAATGATAGAAAGCCATTTTAATGACCTTCTATCTGTACTACTAGTGCTATAATTAATAAAAATATTTTTAAATAAACCAGTTAATTTCAGACAACATAAAGATTCCAGTCCCAAGATTCATTTGCAAACTATTTCCTTTTGCCTCCCTCAGTGGCCTCTTCCAGCCTCTTCACCCCTTTGCTAGGTGCAGTTATCTTGCTGGTGTCTTCCCACGACCCAAAGGATGTATCAAGCTTCTGTGAATCCAGACGCCAGATCCTGACATACATGTTACAGCTCTCATCTCAACACCTGAACCTCATCAACTTCATTTCATAGTAGCTGCCCAAGAAACCACTTTGTGTTTTCTTATAGAAAGCACACATCTCACCTCAACGCCAGCTTCCAGAAGTGGAGAGTTGGCACTTCATCCAGCCCAGTGCTGCCTTTCACAAGAGGCAGCTTACCCACAGTCATAGCTAGCAGAGCAGTCTCAAAACACGCCATACAGCAGAAGTGAGAAGTGGCTGATACTACCCTCAGGGATCTGAAATCAACTGTTTTGTTCTGCTCTTCCTGCTCTGACTGTAAAGTCCACTGAACCGTGACTAGTTTGACAAAACTTAGTCTCTTGACTCTTGATTGTCTTCACTCACGAAGAAATCAGTTGGATCACAGTAATAAAAGCACATCAAACTTTTTGTGATTGATGGGCTGTAGAAATTTTTAGCTTGCTGAACTTTACATTTTTGCTTACTTGGCAAGCGCATCTAATATGTGTCAGTTTTCCAAAGGTTTTCCGTGTGAGATGTTGTGGTAGTCAAATTATTAACATTTAAGATATGAGAGGTCTGGCTAAGAAGTTTACACTAATGAAAACAACATTCCTTTCAACTTAAAGCCAGCAGCCTGTGGTTGTTCCCACTCCTCAGCTAGGACCGTACGGGATGTGCCACTCCTGCAGGCTCTGCCAAGAGCCAGCTCTATATTGTCAGCTGTGGCAGTTAGCAAGCTGCCTCTCTCTCAGCAATTGGTACTCAGCCCTGTTAACATTTAAGTTATTGCCCAGAGCTCATTCCTCCACCCAAGGATGCATACCTAGCTTTGTTAACATTAGACTTTTCCCCTCACCTCTTCCCTTACCTTGGAACAGCATGAAGTCACATCACTATATTCACTTATTATCACAATGCTCCGCCATTGCACCCATCTGAATGTGTTCTCCCTACAATTATAAATAATAAAGGCTTTGCTCTGACTTGTCCTAAATTGTACTTGTGTTATTACACACTTGGAGCCCTTGTATTTGCTGACAATATCCAGGTGACAGAGGTGGCATTTAAACAGCTTTCTTTAAATTCTTTCCCCCTGCCCTCCTACATGGCCATTTCAGCAGTCACAGGGGAGCAGAGCTGGTAGAGCAGAGCAAGGCGGCTCTGGCAAAGTAGCAGTATGAACATTTTTGCTTATTTTCTGAACTATATCATTTTATTCCGTAATACATTTTCACACATATTAATTGGTTAGCATGCTGACAAGGTAAGCTACTGTGGGAGGAAACAATGGGAGTTTAAGAGCAATTCAGATCTTGCACATACAGCAGTAAAACCAACAGATTTCCTTTAAAGGCTTGTTTTGCCTCACCCATCTCAGGATTTTGAAATGAAACAACAGTCTGATGAATGGCATCGATTGCGTAAAAGGAAAAACAGCAACAAATAACAAGCTACAGTAGTGGTGAAAGCAAAGGAGCAAATGTTTACCTTCACAGAAAGATTTAGGTGGTTTCCCCACCTCTGGAAGTCTCAAGTCCAACCCCCAGCCCACAGCTGCACTGAATCTAAAGCTAAATCTGGTTGCTCAGCGCCTTGCTCAAGTGACTTGTGAACACCCCCAAGGCTGGAGCTTGCCCAGCGTCCCAGATGCTGTGGCACTCTCAGAGATAGTGTTCTCTTCCTTAGCACCAGACACAAGAAAGCTTATGGAAAAAAAGACTTAAAGGGAAGATTTAGTGGTTATTGTACTAAGGTAATCAGACACCCACGAGCCCAGGATCAGTAGATCTCAAGCATGTCTTGCATATGGGCAGACTTACAGGGCACTGAGTGCAATCTGAAGAAAAAGATTGAAAAGTCAGGAGCTGTGAGCCAGACCTTTGTCCACCAGAAGGCCTGAAGAGAAGTAGTGCTTACAGAGCAGATGCATCCAGACTACTCTAGACTGTCATTTAACGTAATGCCCTCAAGGAGCAACATTTAACTAGCAAGACATCCTTCAAGGTCATCATTATGCAGTGCTCCTGTGCAGGCTGTAGGATGATATTCCAGAGAGAATTGCTGTCAGGGACACCATTGTTGGAAAAAGATGGGGAGCTGAGGCAGGGAGATCTCACCTCTGGTGAAAGAGAGCATGCCAGATCTAGCTAAATCCTTCTGCTGCACCTCTTTCCCCTGCTGCTTGTCTGGGCCCAAATCCTCTATGTAAAAATAAAGGTCAGCTTCTAAGTTATTTTCTATTCTGAATACAATTGCACAAAAATTACTCATAAGCAGGAAAATAACTTTTGCTTAGCCTTACTCCTCTTCAAAATCAAGAGGCATTTTAAATGAAAATTATCACAACAAGGAAAACCTCCACCACCAGCAAAGACAAATTGAATGTTGGCAACACTTTCAGCAGGATGCTCAAAGAGTGATCTGAGAACCTTCTCAAAGGCTCGGACAGCAAGAAAGTAATCCTAGCATCGTCTCAAGGGACCAATTTCATTAGCATTACAACTTGAATGGGAACCTAAAGTGATCGAGACCATTCACAGAGTCCACATCTAGATTTAGCAGATGCAGGAGACTACATAATGAGTGAGAGTACCTAATGCTACTGAGGTATAGCAATTCATAGCAGTAGGAAGGAGGCCTGACTTATTAACTTTGTGAAGAGGAAAAGGACAAGGATAGATCAAAATCCCAGGAAATGGGTTTGAAGGAATCTAAATTTCTTAAGTTTTCCTTTCATAGAGATTTGTAAAGGAAACATTAAGACTGATTTGAGTAGGGAATGAAAGGGGCAGTCTTCAAACATAAGGACCAAAAGAAATGAACAACAGGAGACTGATTGTTAAGAATGGCAGGTGTTGGTGGCACTTAGATCGGCATCATCAAGCACAACAACACATAACTTCTCGAGATACTCAGATCAGATCAGCCTCCACCTACACTAAACAAAAGGACAATCTGGAGAATCAAGCCATTATGGGAAGATAAAGAGCCATGAGACAGACAGGAAATGAAGCAAAGGACCGAGGGTGAATTCCAATGACTGATAGACAAGAAGATTAAAGATCAAAATCACAGTCTACTTCTAAAATGTACACAAGACACATCCAAAAACATGGGTCGCTTATTTAGGAAGGATCCTGGAGACACGATGCTGGTGCCCTTCGTGCTCCATGTTGTCACAAGTAGTGCTGGCCATGGAACTGAGACAAATGTATCTTGCTGTTCCTGTTGGTGTAGCAGTGGGATGAGTAAGAACAGGCATTTCATTTTAAAATGAAATCAACATTCCCCTCCAATGCTCTTGCTCTGAGTTTTATTTCAGTGTCGCTGCTTAGGTAGCAACATTGTATGTTCCACTCTCAGCTAGAGGAGAAGCAGCCTACACCTGAAGCTGGGTCAGTTTTAGCTAATTTGCTCTTGCAGAGTGAGTCTCAACATAACAGCTCCCAGCAGCACAGTGGCACCCTTTTGGAGCACTCCAGGATGAGGTATTTGCACTGGGATCCAGACTTCAGAAGGGAAGAAAGGAGGTCAGCTCTTCCTTTCTCAGCATCTGTGCACCCTCCCTTTCCTTTCGAGAACAGGCTTGAGACACTGCCCTGTTATTTCTCCCTCAGATGAGGCAGTGCAGTTGCATAATTCTCCCCAGCAGCTCACCACTGGCCAATGAAGTGATCCCGTTGCAGGCTGTAGTACGTATTGGCAGATGCCAAGGGAATCACAGAACCGTAGAATCACCAAGGTTGAAAAGACTTCTAAGATCATCCAGTCCAACTGTCCACCTACTACCAATATAGTAAATATTGGTAGTAGTCCCACGGTAGTACCATGTCCCTCAGTACATCTAAATGTTTCTTGAACACTCCAGGGATGGTGACTCAACCCGCCTCCCTTCGCAGCCCAGTTCAGTGCCTGACCACTTTCTCAGAGAATAATTTTTTCCTAATATCCAACCTGAACCTTGCACAGCCTGAGGCCATTCCCTCTGGTCCTGTTGCTAGTTAAGCAGGAGAAGGGGCCAACCCCCATCTCTCCACAACCTCCTCTCGAATACGTGTAGAGAGCTATAAGGTCTCCCCTGAACCTTCTGATCTCCAGCCTAGTTCTCTCAGTCGGTCCCCGTAAGACTTGTACTTGAGACCCCTCACCAGCTTTGTTGCCCTTCTCTGGACATGCTCCACAGTCTCAAGGCCTCTGAATACAGTACTGGAGATGCAGCCTCACCAGAGCTGAGTACAGAGGGCAATCACTTCCTGCTCCTTCTTGCTACACTATTTCTTATATGAGCCAGGTTGCCATTGGACTTCTCAGCTATCTGGGCACACTGCTAGCTCACATTTAGCCTATTGTTGACCAACATCCCTAGGACTGTTTCTTCCAGTCTTCCAGACACTCTGCCCCAAGCCTGTAACACTGCCTGGGGTTGCTGTGGCCAAAGTGCAGGACCCAGCACTTGGTCTTGTTGAACCTCATTGCAGTGGCCTCAGCTCAGCGATCCAGACTGTCCAGATCCCTCTGTAGGGCCTTGCTATCCTCAGGCAGATTGACCCTCCCCTCCCAGCTTGGAGTCATCTGCAAATTTATTGAGAGTGCACTTGATCCTCTTGTCTGGGTCATCAATAAAGATACTAGTAAAGATACAGGACAGGCCCCAAACACAAACAGACAGACAGTCCCTCAGTTCCTGGCACCAGCCATTAAGTTTAAGCACTGTGTCCTGACAGCGTCCCGATTCTGCCTGCTGCTCCAAGCTTCACCTGTGCTTGGCCACCAAGACTTGGGTCCAAGAGTTTAAGATGACAAAAAAAGAACTGGAGACTCAAATCTCAGAAAAGACTAAGATGACGTATATCCAAATGTACACACTCATATTGGTAGCTTCATTTCTGAAAGAATACAGCAAAAGTAAAAAATTTATTTTAGTCAAAAACCAAGACGCAGAACCAACATTCATTACTGGCAAAAATGGAACAGTTGCATCTGAGAGAAGCAGGGTAGCCTGATGTCCAGAGGCATCAACCCAAGGGAATATTTAAACAACATGTCTCTTAACTCTTATTTTATCAAGTATGTACAAGAAACTTCTAATTTCTAAATTATTTTAAAGAATGGAGATTAATATGGTATATGGCCCACAAATCACTGCTGTCAAACTGGCAAAGCTGTTATGTTACTGTCACACCACTGTTAATACAACTCTAAGTATTAATTCCTCAATAGTACAAAACAATCATGAAAAAACACCCAAGTATTCCAATGTTACAGAACAGCAGTTCAGTATTTCCATCTCAGTCAACAAAGCCCACATGAAATTTCCAGTAACTGAGTGGCTACAAGATAGAGTTACCTGAAATAGAAGCGACTTACGAAGTTCCGAGTTATTTTTCAAAACTCCATGCAAAAAAAAAAAGTTCAAATGCAGAATATTTTCAATTCTGTTGGCTTATGTCAGTTGAAAAAATATTGATCAGTTTTATGTTTATCTGTAGAAGAGTGTCACATCCTTTAGCAGGCAGCCTCCATCCCACCTACTAGCATTGAAGTCAACAGCAGTGTTTCAGGTATCACTGCAACTAGTGATTACTTGGAAGGCATTTTCACTTAAATATAAATCTAGGCTGTTGTTGTGAGACTGCTTCCCACATAATCTCCCATGCAGAGCACAGTGCTCATTTCTTTTGCAATGAGCAAGTTTATTTCAAGATGCCAATCTGGTCAAAAAACAAGCTTTGCAGCCTGAATAATAGTGTCCACCATACAGCAAGAAAAGGGAGAACGAGCAGAAAGGAGGATATTTCAGAAGTAAAGAGACTGAAGCTGCCTAGACAAGGATGGATTTATGCTGTCATTGAAAAGCAATCTTTGAAGCTTGCCAGCATATTTTACACATGAAATCATTTAGTTGTGCTTCTGAATATATATACACATGTATATAAAATGACAAAATTCAGCACAAAACATTTCCATCTTTCTCAGCACCTGCAGACTCAGAAAAGCACTTGGGACAGATTTATTATAGTCACAAAAGTAGTATTAGGAGCAAATCTGAGCTTGTCTCAACTGCATTACAGACTGATGCAGGCAACAGCAAGCTCCTAAGTCCCCCAGACTCTCTCTGCAGGGCACCAAAGCTGGCAGCAGGGCTTCTTGTGGCGCTGAGGAAAACGAAGAGGCGATACGCACGAGGTGGGCTGACACAAATCCCTGCCAAAAATCTTTACATACAGACTCACAAGCTCAGAAAAGAAAAGAGCCCCCGGTATCAAAGGCCATCTGTCCTAGTGCTCTGGGGATAAAAAGAAAATAGATCGTAAAGCCTCACGTCTCATTTACATGTGCCTTCTGCACAGAGAAGTAAGCCACTGAACAAAGGAGACTGCCACAGAGGAAGTTAGGAGACTGAGATTGTTTATTATTATTTAATAATGAATATTTACAGTGTTTTTTCTTGTAATTGGTAATAAAGTTTACCAAACATTTTGTGTTTTTTTTCCCCCAATCTACAAAAATAACAACTCAAAATCCGTAAAAGAAAAGAATATGACAAAAACAGAAAGAAAAGTAAATAACAAGACCCTTTTCTTCCCTGCCTTCAGAGTACAAAAGAGAAGAATGAGGGAGATGAATGCAAACATACAACGTTTCTGAAGACATGCAGAACTACATTACACAAAAAAAAAAATACAACACATGAACAAATTAAGACTTACTGTAATTTAGAACAAAAATGACTTAAGGATTTTTATATTTTCCACCCAACTGTTTTTCCTCTTGACTGGAACTCATACTGAGCTTACTTATTAGAAGTACATTTTTTATTCTCCCAGAGGACTATTTAAACATTCACCAATACTCTTAAACACTTACTTACTTTCATTTCTTCTTTGGTTGACTTCATTATCATTACATGGTTGGAGTTTATTTTCCACAAGTTTGCAGATGGATAAAACAACTTAACTTGAAGCTATGGATGGCACTTATGCTCTGCTTCCCTTTCAAAACTGTTTTGGAAAAGGTAAAATGGTAGAAAAATTGAATTCAACTCTGTCCAACTCCATAGCCTCTCATCCTCCCCAGTAGACCTTGTTAAGAAAACTGCAAAGGTACCTTGGTTAAAATGAATAATTAAAAACAATAACAACAAAAACACAAAAAGCCCACAGTGATGACAAATGAACAGAAGACTGACCAATGAATGATCCTCACTTGTGTCAAAGAGCTCAACATCTTACAAGCCATTTCCAAGAAGAGGGAGTCCTCACCAGGTAGCTATGGACCAAAAAGCATAACCAGCATAACCACTGCACCTTTCTTCAAGCATCAGATCTATCTGCTTGCCTGAAAAAGCTCTGCATGTTAGCAAAGATATGTCTGAACCAATTGTTTCTGATGATGAATTTAATTTTTTTTTTTTTGATAACAGAATGGGAAAGTTTTACACATACGACTTGAAAGCAGTCCAGATATAATAATCAGCCCAAATTGTCTAGATCTAGTACTAGTGGCAAAAGATAACACAGATCCTGACCACTGGCAACCTAATAATTTTCTTCATCCAACCTGTATACTGTTTCAAAAACAAGCAGTCGAGCAGTAAATAACCATAGCTGAAGACAGAGACTCTACCCTACTTTTAGCTCAGCATTGCACTGAAAAGCAAGTGATTTTAAAATATTCATCAAATGACTCTTTCCATTTCCCTGCTGGTGTCAGTGCACAGCTGCTTCACACTTTAGGTATGTCTCCGCAGCCTGTCCACTTTTAAGCAAGTTGAGTTGTAAATTCATGTCAGCCACGCAGCCTGCAAAAAGACTGTCAAATAACATAATATACGTAAAGTAATAAGAAATAACAGCACTAAAGTAAATGATGAACATACTGGAAAAGTGTTCATGAAAATCCACTTCAGTCAGGTCAAGTCTAGCAAGATACATTTGTACCCAGAAGGGAGACTTCACCGTAAACCTGGACCTACTCCAAACATTAAAAAAAAAAACAAAAAAAACAGTAAAATGCTTTTAGAGGACCTGGTAGCATGACCCATATTAGAAGCACTGCTGCGTTTCACTCAACACATGTGCCTCCAGCAGAAGGGATGTTCTGCCCAAGTTGCGATGTATTCCATCTGAAAAACACTGCAGCATGCTGGCATGTTGCTTTTCCATCTGTAAGTCTTAAAGTACATAACAAAAATAGACAAACATTACTCATTCAGGGTGAGCAAGGACAGGAAACAAAGACTGTGTTTGCACAGGAGAATGAAATTCCAGTAGAAACACTACCAGGTTCTCACTATAGAGACAGAGGCTGCGCTTATTGCATTGTCAGATCCTATCCCAGACGTCAGCAGCAGTTGATCAGCAGCACCTCAAAGCAGTGAGGAGTCTGGTCCAGGCTATTTCCAGACATCTCCAAAGAACAGAGACCGCCCAGCTGGGCAGTGCTGAACCGCTCTCAGAAAAAGACTTTTTCCATTAATGTCCAGACAGAATTTCCCTTTGCACAACCTGTTTCCACCTCCTCCTGTCTTTTTGTTGTATACCTCAAGCGAGTCTTGTTCCGTAGCCCAACACCCTCTTTAGGTGGCAACAGACAGCAATTAGACTCTCCTCCCCTCCAGTCTTTTTAATGCCAGGCTAAATAAATATAGCTTCGTCACCTCTCCAGTGCTTCAAGATCACGCTGTTTCAGTGGGGTTGTTTAGCCACCTACCTTCTCTGCCACCGTGGATACCTTAGTTTTATCTCAGTAACTACTCATCTTTTCTTATTCCTTACTCTAACGTGGGGGGTGGTAGGCAGGGAGGATGGTAATTATACATGAACTGCATCTCCCCATTTGCTATTTTGCCTGGTAGTTGTGAATGCAAGCCACAAGGACAGTGGTTTTTTTGGAGGATGTTTTGGTTTGTTCTTAACTTCCTTTGATGCTAGCTAGTGGTGGTCAAACAATTATTCACCAGAGAGTCTCTTTTACACTGCTGGATCACAATTCTGTTTCTTGGGAAAAAAAAAAAAGTTCCTGAAAACACAACATATGACTGCACCACAGAACACCCAGCTGTGAACAGCCCACCCACTAAAAGAGAAATCAATACATTCGCTGCCAAATCCTTGAGGAAAAAGATTCCTTCTTTTTTGCCTAACTGCATCTTACACAGACTCTTATTTTTTAAACTTATTTATTTTCCCTGTTTGCTGCAGTTCGTCTTTACCAGTGCTCAGTAAACTGGACTGAACAATGCTACTTTTACAACTGAAGGAGGGACAGTAGCACCCTTCTGGATGGGTGCTGCAAATCCACTCATAGCACTCAGCTCCACAAAAGATGCATTGCAAGGAGGCACAACAAATACAGACTGACAAAAGCCTCATGAGTCCCATGTGACAAGATAAAGGAGCCAGCAAAGAAAGGGAAGAGCTTTTCTAATTACTTCCTTCCCAATATGTCCTCTTCTGAGATCAAGGAAAAGGAAACAAACTCAGTGAATAACTGTTTTAGTTCAAGATGTCAGAAGCCCAGTAGGATTGTTTTGTCCCTGTGTTTAATAAATGTGCAAATGGGTATCCATAGCATGCTTGCTAAGATGGAAACTACAAACATAAATGCTTAGACTAACTGGGTGCTCAATACTAGAAGAAAAGCCACGGACACTCAGAATGTCCTAGCTTAACAGCACCCCATTTGGTTAAGAAAGACTCTCAAGCTCACAAAAGTATCACATTCAGAAAACGTATCCAGCATTTTGTCCTTCTCACACATCTTTTCGTCTGTTTGCTCTCCCAACCAGTTCGACGCCCTGGTCCATGCGCAACCATGATAGACAATGACCTGCCCTCAACTCAACACTAGGTGTCACTTCTGCTTTAAAAATGCAACAAGACATATGAAAAGTTTCTTGAAGAAACTCTTTCCCACATCAGATTTTCAGGAGATCTCTGGACCTACAACTCTTCCTAGAATAGTAATGGTGTAGACTCCTAGAAGAGTAATAGTATGGACACTTACAGGTTTTAAGGTTCCAAATGCCTCAAATCAGGCATTTGAGAGCATCAGAAAATACCAAACAAATCTTTGCCATGCTAGGTGTAATGCTGACCAGCAAAAGGTTCTCTCTCTTCTGTGTGAGCGGTGAAACTCCTGTCTAGGTGAACAAGGGATTACTAAATGGAGAAGCTGTCAGGCTGTTCTGACAAAGCATCCTGTCCTGCTGGCCTCTTTCACTGCAGGTGGGCCAGCACTGCTCTGCTTTCTGTTCTTCCACAGGAACAGATTTGCATGCCAAAAGACATCTGGGTACCTGGGACTGACTGAAAGGAGGAGAAAGAGGCATGGTGTTTGTGTTCAGGGCCTGAGGCAAGTTGGGGTGGAGAGTACAGAAAAAGTGAAAAAGATAAGGAAGCAAAGGGTACATACAGAGCAAGGGGAATAGCTCCCCTTGGGGAGACACTGACTGTGCTAGAACCATCCTATTTAGAAAGGAGACACTAAAGAAGGGAACAAAAGAGATCAGTAAAACTAAAGCTGGTTGACCCCAAGGCCAATTATTTGCCATGTCATACAGTACTAGGAAGTAGGGGACTACAAAGGGAGAGGCTGTAGGCTCAAAACAAAACAAAATACTTTCCATATCTAAATATGGACCTCTTGGGCATACACAGGACCTTTGCAGAGATTAAAAGCACCAGCTGGTTTAAAAACCAAGACGACACAGTCAGGGAATAAATTCAGCAAAGGCTATAACACAAGCATATATTATAAGAATGTAACTTCTTGGTCAGGTAGCCTGTAAGCAGCATATTCCTGGAGAACGAAAGAGTACCCCACTATATAGTTGCCCACGGACTCTTTCCAGGAACACTCACCTCAAGTTACCAATCCCAGAGCATTCTTCAAGAGAAGTATGGCTCTGGGCCCCTTCAGAACTGAAAAGACCTCATCACACACAGTCAAAAGATGGAAGAGTCTTCAATCCAAAACAGGAGATAAGGGAGACAGAACTCAAGGAAGCTCAGGATCACAGCAAAGATCAGAAACTTGAGAAGGTAAAAATCAGTGGTAAAGCGAAGTATACAATAGCAGCATATCCTCCTTAACAGTAAGGAAGCTAATAAAGAGCACTACGGTATACGGGATCTCAAAAGAATAAATTTTCATTTGCTGGTACCTCCTCAGTTGGTGAACACCAAGAGACAGAAGATTCTAGGACTTCTTGGGGCCTTAGGAAGCAAATAAAATACAGAAGAAATACAGTAGAAACACAGCAAGAAGTATAGGTGAGAGGACATGTATCAAACCTTCCCATGACCACATGCCTACTACCCTATGAAAGGTCTTAGTCTGGGTCCTGTGATGCCCATAGAATTGGTAAAAATCAAAGAAGGGCCTGCTGGGATTCCTGATATGGTTTTGGTGGTGGCAGGTGCTACCACCGTTTCATCTATTAGGAAAACTACAAAAAAAAATGATAACAGAAAATGCAGAGCACAATCATTTGTAATGCCCTCAGCTGATACAGCATTCATATCGGGCCTGGTCTCAGAGCTTTGGATTATAGACCTCTGAAAAATCCTCACTGCTTCATCCTTTTGTGAACCAAAAATCCTCGGTGCTGCTACCTACCCCCAGTGGACAGCAAGGTTTAGCAGCAGAGGTGTGTTTGGTTGGAAACACAAACTAGGCCCTGCTCCCTCCCCCACATTCAGGGGATGCGGAAGGCAGAGTTTCAGTGTAAATATAGTTTGAAGGTGGCTGGATATACAAGGTTGAAGAGATTAGGTAGAAGATGTAGAATGCTACCAGAAATACGATCAACCAGCTGCTCCTCCTAACACAAATAGTCTATTACTGAAGACAGTTCTTAACAGAACGAGGCTAGATGTGGTGTGGGCAGAAGCAGCTCAACCTTCATTCATCCTCAAGAAAAAGGCAGACAAGTGTCTAGGTGAAGATTTGATCTTCATAAAGGTTGCACAAATACTGTGGAGGGGAGAGACAGTGAGAACAACTTACATAGAAAAGAACAAGTGCTGGCATCTCTAGCCACGCAGGCAATAGGTAATGTGGTGTTTGGTGTTCGTCCCTACAAGTCAAGAGATTAAGCAAAATGGAGAGGGAAATTGACAACTAAGGAGCCAAGGAGGTAAGTATTAATGGCACTGGAATAAGATGAGGCAAAGCAGGGATAGTGGGAGTGTGCAGAGAGAGGAATACAGGGCAAAAAGGCAGAACATATGGACTGCAGGTAATAAATAGCATACACAATGACTTTTTTTCCCTAAGCGGGGAAGGATCCAGCAGAAGGATAGAAATCACTAAAAAGCAAGAGGTGCATCTCTGACCAGGAGGAGAGTATGTGACTGGGAAGCAGAAGCAGCATCTTTCACTCTTCTAGACAGCACAAGCAGTAAATCGCGTTGCAAGCATTACAGCAATTTTACCACAGTGCATGCAGGTTTCAGGGCCACAGTGCTGAATGAGAGAGAAAGGAGAAGCTGACAGTTTAGAAAACACACAGCAAGAACTACTCCCTGCACATACTTTCTGCTCCTCATTGTTATTGTATAGATGATACAGAATGAGAAAAACAAGCCTGTAAGTCATGGGTATGAAGAATGTATGAATGAACAGACGCCTGGCGGAACAGGAAGAATAAGTGCTCCTGGTCTTGACTACTGTCACCACCAGATTCCTCAAAGAAGTGATAAATGTAACAGCTTCCCTCATCACGGAGGGTAAGAAAAATAAACAAGTGTTACAGTGACCCATATGCATAAGCATGGAGACAACAAAGCGAGCTTTTGACACAGGGAGGCTCTTCTGCAGGCTCACAAAAGATTCATCTTTTGCCGAAGCCTGAGGCTACAGCAAAATGAGGTCCTTAATGCTTCATTTGCATGAGCTATCAGTAAAACAAAACCTGGGTGGAAAAGGGAGACAAAGATGCAGATTTATGTTTCTCATTCCAGTGGGCCTACCCGCAGAGATCTACACTACCCACTGCACGCAGCTTCAACAGAGGCACAGAGAAAGATGTAATTTTGGCAATTTTAATTCTCTCCCCTATTATACAAAATATTTTACAATTAAAAAACATTTTTTTTCCCCGACAGAATCATATACAGATATTTATAATGAACAAGATTCAGTTACAGTCAAGTTGGGGACTTCTGCACAAAGTAAAAACAATGACAGACGATCAAGTGAAAATTAAGACTTGACCCTTTCCCCACCATATTCTGGGAGGGGAGGCTACAGTTAGGCTTTCATTCCTATCACATTACCTCAAATTTGAACTCTGGGACCTCCTTTTACCCCTATGGTTCATTTACATCTGTAGCACAAGTACACCACTCTGCTCTCAGAATGTTCACGAAGAGACACGGAGAAATTAGCATCAGACTGCATCATAAATTTAGTACCACCCAAAGAAAAGGGACTGCCGCCCTCAGCTCTCCCTAGCAACCCACGTACACACACACAAGCACATACATGGGGGAAGCTTCCACTGCTTCACTTAACATCAATCCCATCCCACCAAAGCAGCCTGCCTCCAAAACATGTCCGGCAGGTACTCTCTTCAGAATGGCTACTATAAGGTCTCAAAGTCACACTGGGCACCACCACAGATGCAGCCTAGGAAAGCTTCCCATTTCCCCACTCTGACCATCTGCCTAGCAGTAGAGTGTCAGTCAGCCATGGACGCGATAATGTGAACCATTCAGAGATGCTCAGGCCAAAAACAACCGGTAGGGGAAGTTGCACACTTCAGCAGGAGGTCTATCAAAAAGAAAACCAGTGATTTGCCCTAACAGAGCAAAGGTGTGTGTGAACCCAAGTGAACATTTTCTCCCTAGAGAAGGTCACTGCTGAGCTGGGCCAAACCTGCACTCGCAGGGGAGCTGATCCCAGAGTCACTGCTGGAGACCAAATGCCTGAAGCAGCGTGGGAAGATCATGGGCATCAGCTGCCCCATACAGGTCACTCTGCCCCAGCATGGAGAGGGCCATGCGGAGGGTGCTCCAGATGTTGTCAGACATAGCGCCTTGCTGCCCCCGTGGACCTCGGCTCTTCTGCTGCATGTGCAAAGCCTCTAAGAAGTGCTCCACAGCCTCACTGTCAACATGAGAACATACACATGCTTATTGGAGAAGATGGTACATCTCATATTCCCTCCCTGTTTGCTTCTGAACTGCTATTTCTTCCCCTTTACACCAGTTTCCCCCCTCTTCAGCAGATCCTTCCCCACTCCAAAACCACTAGTGATTCCCCCTTTTCCCCCCTTATGAGGAATTCAAGTCCAGTTGGCCCCTACTCCAAGCACATCTGCCTGGCATCTCTCAGGGCAGATTCTACACATTCACTGTCTACCTATTGCCACCAAATGGCTGCAGGTTGCATGACACTGTCCTAATAACCTATCTCAGTCTCTCTCCCACACACATTTGCAAACTCATAGGTCACAGCAGATCCGCCCATCCTCACCGGTGGGCACCTAAGTTGATGCAGCTGATGCCCAAGTTGTATCGAGACCGGATATATCCTGGCTGGAGCTCCAGTGCCCGCCGATATGCGGCCACAGCTTCCTCACTGCGATTCCCGTTGGCCAGGGTGGCACCGAGCTTGTTCCACAGGAGATGGTCCTGGAAAAAGGGACAGAGACAGAAGACTAAGCCAAACTGGCTCTTTTTAAGTTCCAAGCCATCCTTTCCTAACCAATGTGTCTGCCTTACTCCTCCACTTCAAAAGATGTACCTCTCATACACACAGCACCTCCACCCATAAACCTCTAGGTAATTCCAGCACCCCCACTCTGCCCTTTCTTACATTGGGCCGCACGCTAAGCGCAGCACTGAAGCAATCCACAGCCTTCTCGTATTCGCCACTAAGGTTGAAAAGGACACCCAGGCCACACTGAACATCGGGATCAACAGTTGAGGGGTTGCTGCGCACAGCTGCTAAGAACAGCTCTTTGACTTCCACAAAAAGTGAGCTGGAAAAGCATGGAACAAGGACATTTGTATACTGTAGAGCAAGCTGACCTTGGATTGCCCAATCTAACATCTGCCCGACCCAGCCCCAAACCTCCAAGAAACGTTTCAGCTGAAGGCTAAGATTTGTACTCCCAACTCACTCAGACAGAAGGGACCCTAGTACACGCTTGGAAGTCCCAAGATTTGTCTCTGAGGCATTCTCCTCCGGTTCCTTCTCCAGCAGATGGGCATAGGCTGGTTTATGGTGTAGCCAGTCCCGCAGGGTCTCACATGCCTGCTTCTGCAAGGACTCATTGGTGAAGCTGACTGCTAAAGCCATAAGTGCTGTGAGGTTACCGGGTTGCAGTTCCAAGCATCTGTAGGTCATAGAAGAAGAAACAACTACCATATTAAATCAAGACTGGACATGCCCAGCTATAGGTGATAACACAATCAAGACAGAACACACGACACTAGCCACATGGTCCTTTGGGCATTATGCACAAGATAAAGACCCCTGATCAGATCTTCTGCAACACTCACCGTCTGAGAGCACTGATTGCCAAGAGCTCCTGTTCATTCTCTGCTTGGGTGGTTCCCAGATATTGCCAGGCCTGGAGGAAATAAAGATGCATAAATTCAGACTTCTTCAGATCCAGATAAAGTCCACAGGCACAGAGATTAGATCCGAGATTAAACACACACACCTCTGCTTCATATGCACTTCCATGTCAGACACCATTTTGTCAGACTGTCCCTCTGCTGCCATCTGTCACACAGCAACAAAACGTAACAGAATACTGATGGGAAGGTTCAACCTCAACTGCCATCTCACCAACATCTGCCTCTCATATCACAGGCCAATGCGATGAAATCGGAGGCATTACTTTCAGAGCATATCTCACATATTAGCCACAAATATATATAAATTGATCTGGAAAGATATACAGGCTTTCTGGTTCATATGCCATCAAGGACAATAAAACTGGAGTTCTGGTGAAAAGAAGTGAGTGTGTACCTGGAGAGCTACCATAAAGCAACTGTTTGCAGTTGTACCCTTTTAAATCGCAGTCTCCACCTTCAGCTTTTAACTGTGGCCAAACTGCAGAGGAAGGAGGAAAAAGCAAATCTCAAGTTTCCTAAAAACAAAATTGTATAGCAACAGCGCTAATGAGACCTTCAAGGCACACAGCTGAATGTACTTGTGCAAATACAGTCCACTGGCAAGTGATAATTTCTGAAAATCGATGACGAAGCAGAAGCACTGCTATTTTATTGGCTCTTTAATCATCATGGCACTAGTACATTAAAAAAGCTTCAATTTCCAGGCTGTTGACATATGGAATATTCAAGGCACTAAACCTACAGTAAGTATTCATTCACCTTATGTTGATAACTACATCCCTTGCTCATAAGTAGGCTGGATTGTCAGCATGAAGTAACTGCTTTTTGAACTTAAGTCACATGAAGTGCAGTGTCAACTGTCTCAAGGAAAGATGGCATTAGGAGATGGAGACATACCGCAACTGACTGCACAAGCCACCACAAGCAACAGGCAGTCTACTGCCTCAAATCCCTAATGCCTTGCCTCAAGACTAGCTGCAACATGGAGCTCACCAGTCACAACAGCACAGTGTTTGAGGGTAGAAGAGCTGAGATCCAACAATGTTGTACTTTGGACCAAGGTGACTGTGGAATTTCCTTTGCAAAAACAACAAAAATAAAAGTACAAGTCTACCACTGTAGCATCTGAACTTGACTTCCTGTACCTTCTGCAGAGTTACAGCAGAATTCAGAGCATTCCTCAATACAGCTAGTCAAAAAGGGTTCAAGATTTCAGCTCCTAAGGTCTCAGCTATGTGTTCATTATGCCTAGCCTGCAGCACAACTGTTTGAGAGACTGTCTGGTTCTCAAGGATTACCTTTTGACCATTCCAAAACAAAAGCAGATTTTCAGAACATCTGCTTACTTTCCAACTACTGTTTAAGTAGGACTTGAATCAGTCCCAATGAGAACTCAGCACCCCTGGCTCTTTTGAGGTAGGCACTCAGGAAACAGCAGCACATGTGTGTCTGCACTCCATCTCATCTTCTTGAGGATATCTATGTGTTCTGCTTCTGAAGAAAGGCACACAGACTATTTCTTAATCCATCCTACAGCAGCTGAAGTTTTATGGAATCAAGCATTCACTGAATTAGCTGCTGGAACACGTCTCAGCTTAAAAAAAAAAAAATCATTTTCTGGTCCACAACTTCAAATGAAATCTGTGGAGACACCCATGCCATCTCTCAATACTTTTGAGTAACATCTCCTGGCAGATCCAGGTCCTAACCAGAACCTCTAGTTCAGCTAACTGCTAAGAATTTGCTTTTAATATCCATATTAAAGACTGTCATCATCACAATCAAAAGCACCTCCGGACTCATAATGTCAATAAAGACTTCCACGAAAGCAACTTAAAGAGATGAGAGCTCCGTGTCTTGGCTCCACGCACACATTCTTATGATTTTACACAGCTTTGAGCAGAAGACTTTGTGCATCTGCCTTTAGCCCTACACCCTCTTGCCCACCATCCTCCTTGGGATTCACACATCAGCTACATATCCAGAGCCACTGACAACTGAAGTGTTTTCGTATGTTCTGCACAGCTGATTGAGGTGAGCTTTCTACACACACTTTAATACCTGAAAGGCAAAGGATCCAAGAAGGAGGTCACCTAGCCAAGGCCTGTTACTTTTAGTCTCACTCACCTCCATATGATCTGGCTTCTGTTGCACCGCAGCCTCAAAGAGCAAGACAGCATTGGGGAGGTCACCTTCCTCCAAGCGCTTTCGTCCTTCTTCAAATGCATCAGGATGATCTCTCATGGGATTATCTTCTTCAAACTGGTAACCCTAGCAGCAGAAACAAGCAGAGGGCTAATGCTACATGATGCTAAGCAAAAAAGCACTTTCTGCAGGATATCACAGTCTAGTCTGGCTGTATCAGAAACACTCAAACCACAGAACAAGTAGCAACCTCATTCCATCTGCTAGATTGTAGCAGATTGGAGAAAAGCAGCTCTTCTTTCTGCCTGCTCTATCCTGAAAAATTCCTCCAGATCTCAGACTATATCAGACCTGAGGTGAACTGCAACAGTGATTAAATAACTGGTGTTTAGCTTACCAGCTCTGGGTATACTTGCACTCTTTGCAAGCATTCCCACCATTAACTGGTACTTGGTACTGGACAAGAACTAGACGGCATTTGCAGATTAGAGCGAGTGAAAATAGTATTTAACTCCTAGCTGACCTGGGATAAGGGTACATGCAACAGTAAATGGCAGTACAAGAAGAAATCCTAACAGCATTTGGGGGTCTGTGGAACTCACCTGCAAAGCACACAACCTGTCAGCTTCCTCAAAGCAATTCATCACAGTGCTAGGAAACCCTGTTCTGTATTACCTTGTCATACGAAGAGGAGCTCAGGTCATCATAATCAGTAAGCCAAGGATGAGCCTCTGCATCTCTCTTGGCCATCTCTTCCCATTCTGCCTGGAGTTTGTCCCAGAAATCCACATCTGACTGAAGGGAGAACAGAAAGTGACTGGAGTACCTCCACTTTTAACTGAGCTCTATAGACACCGCAAATCATGCACTGTTAAATGTTTCTAGCCCTCCTCACAACATGCAAAGGAAGATAACCCTGTCATGGGATCTCAGATGTTACCCCAGCCCTCCTCCTCCTCCAGCTTTACCTCCACAGCAGTCTTTGCCCGCTCAAATTCCGTATCAAGAGCTGACACGTTCCCAGATCGCGCAAATTGATCCACCCAGGCATCGGATGCCCCCTGGGAGTTTGGAAACAGAAACACACCTTTCTTCTTAGAGTTTGGTAACCTCAGTGCACATCCCAAAACCGCAGGAAGGTCTGTGATGACCTCTCCTTCCCATCAGCAAGAACTGATGGCGTTGGAAAATGGAGAGGAGTTATTTTGGATACATCCTTCCTCCCAGGTGCTATGGAAGATGAGTACACTGACAGTGCCCAGATATCTTCCCAGCATCTGGCTAGACTTTGCTCTGATGAGCCCAACAGTCCCTCCCTTACCTCCCACAGCCTAGTCATTAGTAAAGCATTGCTGAAATTCAGACTTGCCATTATCCCTTGCTCGCAGATTGTGCACTGTCACAAAGACCTTTCCTCCTTCAGTGCACACAGGGCTGGGGCTCCTACCTGCTGCTGCATAAACTCAGCTGCCCATTGCTCTGCCTGATCTTGGTCTCTGTGGGTCACCTGATTAGCTTCGATCGATACCCTCCCATCTCCGATCTGGCGGACAAACTTTAGGAACTGTGGCAGAGAAATGAAACAAGGGTGGAGCTGGGCAGACGCTTTGCCAAAAACTCTTCTATCCATGCCCCCCTTCCTTCTTTGCAGATAGGATTTCTCTCTGCAAAGTGAGCACAGAAGGCCAGAAAAAGTGGGCAGGAAAGCACTTCACCACAGTGGAGTTACAGAAAGATAGAATATTCTGAGGGAACTGAAGGGCTGAACTTCTAGGAAACAGGGAAGAAATGGAAGCACTGGACAGCAGGCTTTTATTCCTTTACTGCCTTCCCCCTTCTTCTCCATTCCCCAGACTCTTTAGGCACATTAGATATCTGTCAGCTCCAGTCAAGAATTCCTCACCTCAGAATTGCTGAGTTTTGGATCATCCACTTTTGAAAGAAAATCGCTAGCAGTTTTCTTAAGATCATCTTCAGGCTGATATTCCTCATACCTGTTTAAAAGAAGCAGTTAAAGGGAAAGAGGTAGGCTGATACTAGGCAACAGCAACCTCTTCCATTAACAGTCTACACAATGGGGCAGACAAGTTTTGAGGGATACAATCCCTCCTAACAGACTCTGGAGTTCAAAGTGATTCAGATGAATAAGTCATCTGTAAAAATTCAAAACTGCTACTAGGTTAAGGCTGCAGAAGACTGGCACAAGCATGCTGTCAAGTATCACAAGTTTTAGCACCACCAATCATATGATAATACAGGAACATCACAGGAACAAAGAAAGTAGGCCGCTTTCATGGAAGAACAATGGCATTTTGAAAAAGCAGCAACTCTGAAAAAGATCAAGGGCCCACAGCAAGCACACAGTTTTGTATGGCTTACAGCAGGATAGAACCAATTCTAGGTGTAACCTATGGTCAGTCTTGATGAAGTCATTGGAATAGGAGGCAGTAATTTAGTAACTTCAGTATTTGTAAAAAGATACCAGAAAAAAAAGCAAAAGCCAGAAGAAAGGAAGTATCTAAATATGCAAAGTCTGTTTTAGAGAAAGATCTAAGTAAGCCCAAATGCTTGCTTACATTTTGCTACCTGAAAAACTTGACTACGGTCCACAAGTACCTATACAGAGAAGATCTTTAGGAATAGGTTGTTCTTTACCACACAGAAATATTTGAAAATAATATCTGAATGGTTGTATCTAGAAATATGCAAAGGAAAAGCTGGATGCAGTTTGTGAAATAAAGAGAATAAAGCGATGAAAGTTTACAACTAGTGGATCTAGCGCTTGAGATTTCTAAATCTCAAAAAGCATCTATTGATGAGTAGAAAACAAATCCTGCTTAAGTAGGAATTACAGCAATGACTCCTGAAATCATGTTCATGAGCTCTTCACTACATATGCAATTATATTAGACTACAAGCTCATAGCCTATCCAGGAACTAGAATATAGAAAAACAGTGATCTCTTAAGCATAATTTTTTCCCTTCTCTAAAACTAAGGTCTGAGAACATCAGTCTAGGTAAGTGACTCAAAAACATTCAAGAGTTTTCTCTATCATCTGTCTAACCTTCTCCCATGCAGAAGCCTAGCAGCAATAACTGGTCTTGAGACTTGAGACTAGAGACTCACCATTTATCTGCCAACGACTGGTCTTCTGATTCCCCAAGCCACAGCTTCTCCTCTGACTGCTCAAGGTATTCTTCTGCCCACTTGGCAGGAGACACAGAGAGTGGATCTGCATAGGACATTAGGACAGGGAAAAAAAAGAGTGAGATAAGCAGAACATCGCTAAGATTAACTTCAGATTCTGCTTTCTTCATTTTACGTACTGTTATCTAACACATGCAGTAAAGACCTCTTCAAAGAAAGATTGTTAATGCTTGTTTCTTCTAACTACGTTTGTTCTGATCAAAAAATAACAATCAAGCCTTAGGTTCAGACAGAGTGTTAATACAAACGCCTCTGTGGTGGCAGCATCTTTACCTTCTACTTCCACTACATTATTTAATCAGCTGCTCCATGAGGGTCCTATGTAGGTCAAGGAAATCAGCAATGCACTACAAGTCTCTGTCAAAATCACAATTTAGAAAGCACTAGCTCTTCATCACAACCTTCTAATAGACTTTGGCAAGTGCTGACTTATACTCCCAGGATTATAAAGACTGCTGATCCATGAATGGAACTACCTGACTTTCTACAGTGGCCACCCCTGGGGAACAGGACAGGATCTAGTTAAACCTTACACATCATTTCCAGGTTAGGTCACAGATGGTCAAATGACCATATTCAACACACAGCTCTATACACAATGCAAGACAGCTTTTCAGATAAACTACCACCTTGTTTAGAACAGAAAGCTTATGTTTTGGTCCAGAAATACTCATTTTGCATTTTTCCAACTTGCAAATCCACGTTTCTTCTCAGATGTTTCCCCTCTCCCTCTTTATAAAACCCACTTAAAAATTTGGGCAAACCACTCTAAACTGCATTTACCTTAGAACCAAAGGACAAAGTAGTGAGAACTGGAGTATACTTAAGGAAGAAATAGCAAGAGAGCATCTCCAGAAATTACATCAGTTGAATCATAATAATTTTAATAAAAGCAGCTTGAATAGCCTGCTTCTCCCAAGTTCTCCAAGTCACCCAAGTGAAAATAAAAGGATCTTGCACCCAAATAAAAGCTTCCACACCAAATAGTGAGCAATTTAGCTAATCCACCCCAAAGCAGCCTTTTTTTTTCCCCTCCCTTTTAAAGCTGCTCCAGTAAACACCAACAGCTGGGACCAAAGCATCACTCCAATTTTAAACTCACTAACTGCACTGCATGCAGGCATGTGCCCGGGCAACTTCCCAATGACAACTCCAAAAGGGACCCTTCACCTGTCACTTCAGCAATGAATTCCTGTGACCAGTCAGCCTCATTGTAATCCGAAGAGACATCGCCAGCACTATCTGCTGCAGCCAAGAATTCCTGGGTCCAGTTTTCAGACAGTGCAAGGGCTGCCACACCTGGAGCTAGAAGAAAAACACAAGTCAACGTGGGAGGACTCAAAGGCATCTTCAGGTAGCCATCATCATCTCTGATCAGGTCCTTTCCTCTTTGTTAGAATAAAATCACTAAAAGATTCCACTTGGAAGGAATCTCTGGAGGTTGCAAGTCTTCTCAGAAAAAAAACAACAAAGTTAGATCTGGTAGCTCAGGGCATTGACCAGGTAGCTTCCGAACTTCTCAAGGTCTGGAGATTCCCCAGATTCCCTAAGCATCTGCTCCAGTGCTGAACTGTCCACCAGGGAAATACATTTCCTTATTCCTCTACCTCTCATTCTTTTGCTGTTTATCACTGCAAAGATTCCAGCTGAACACAATTAGATCCACTCCTACTCCCCTCCCTCTCCCCCCCCGAGATTCCTCTTCTCCAGTCTGAAAGCCTAGTTCCCTCTGCTTTTTCTCTTACACCATGTATTCCATCTCCTGATCTCCAGTGGACTTGTTAGAATATGCCAACGTACTGTGAAGTCCAAAGCTGGAAACAGTATTCCACATAACCTCACAACACTGACGGAACCACCCTGTTAAGAGTTTAACCACAATTCCAAGGCCTTTTCTAGCATTCAGCTACTCCAGCTCCCCTCACCTCGCTGAGGTGCCTGTCGGAAGCTCGACTGTTCGATTTCTTGCATCTCAGCCAACAGGTCATCCATCTTAAAGGTCTGGGGCACATGGGACAGTAACGGGGCATTCTGCCCTTGCAGGAACTCTCCAACCAGCTACCAAAGACAGTGAGAGATTAACATCTATCATCTAAAGCATGGAAAACAAACACATAGAGCCATGGAGCAGAAGAAATGGACTCAGCAGAAGGAAAGAGTAAAATCGGATATGGGGAAAAACAGCAAACTAAGCATCAAAGAGAGAGGTAATAAGGAAATGTATCCATCTGTTCTTACCTCATCTTCAGAGGCTACTCCCAGAGGCTTGGATACCTAGAAGTAACAGTGGGCAATCATTCCAACAGCTTGGGCTACCCACAGAGCGACCCAACCAGCTCACATCCTCCTCTCCCTTCAGGTTAGGTTGATCGTGCTTTCTTGCATTAGCTGTCCGCTTATGTCCAAGCTATAGTTGCAGGAATATCCTGAAGCACATTGTGCAAGCTTCCCACCACCCTCTCCGTGTTAGCCGCTGTGTCAGCAAGGCACGCGACCCCCTAGAGCCACCAGCATCCTCCCAGCACCCCCAGACGCGGCCGCTACGAGCGAGATCGCGACCCACCACCCTGCTGACGGACGGGGCAGCCCCACAGCCCCTTTCCCACGAAAAGCAGCGCAGCCCCGCACCCGCCCCCGGCTGCCCTCAGCGAGCGGAGCGCTCCGCGACACTCACGGCGGCGGCCCCCGCCGCGCCCGGCGGCCAGCCGAGGGATCCCTGGAGCCCTTCCTGCCGCAGGGCCTTGTCCTGGGTGAAGTGGCCGGCCAGCTTCAGAAGGGGGTTGGAGCCCCCGCACTCCGGCTCCACCAGCTCCCTCATCGCCATGGCGCGAGGCACGGACGGCGCCGGACCCCTCCGGGCTGCACCTGGCCCCGGGGCGACACCGGGCCGACGTCAGGCACGACGCCTCGCCGCCCGCTCCGGCGGCCCGCCCCCCGACCCGGAACCCGAGAGGCTGCTCCGGCCGCGGCCTGGGCAGCGAGACCGCCGTCTGGCAACCTTCGCCTTTCCTGCCCCAACCCCGCCCGGAGGGGCCCCGCTCGCCAGCCGGCCAGGCCGCGGCCAGGCCCGGCCCGGACCGGCTCGGCCCGGCTTGCCCGACCCCGACCCCAGCCCCACGCCGGCGGTAGCACCGCCAGACCCCCGACCCTACAAGGCCGCCGCGGTGGGCCAAGCCAGGTCACGGGACTCCCCCTGCCCCACGCTGTACCTGAGGCGCCTGGGTCGCGAGGCAGGCGGGCGGGGGCGGGGCCAGCCCTTAAAGGCGCAGGCACCTCGCCAGCACAGAGACGCGGCGCTTAAAGGGACGGAGCGCCGGCGGCCGCCCCGGCTGCCCTGCCAGCCGGGCGTTTTGGTGTGTGCGGGTACTGCGCAAATGTGTATAATTTTATCATACATGATCAAAGCTAAATCACGGACGTTGTCAATAAACATGCCGCATTTATCTGGAACCATAGTTCTGCTGTGGTTCTGGTGTACTCTTCACTACTAATCTCAGCTGCATGAGCGATGTGTGTGTTACCGAAACTGCAGCCCACTCCACAGCACGCTGGGTAAAGAGCTGCTGTGAAGGCACACGAAGAACACGAGATTCCTGCAGTGTTTGTCAGTCACCCAATTGATGAGCATGTCCTATTTCACTGTTTACTTCTGGATCGCTAAAATATTGCCCCTGGCTGCAACAGGTATGGGATTACATGATGTGTGCTGTCTCCTGTGAAACCCGGGTGCTAGAATCACCCCAAATCTAATCCTGTCTCCTCCTTTTCAAAAGGAACGTGTTCTGCTGCAGAATCTTCTCTTGACTTCCCCGACGCAGTTCATCTCTCCAAACGCTAGTGTCTGGTGCTGGCACTACACTTCAGCGTACATCTTCTTGACTGCTCTCCTTTCAGCTTTGAAATGTGTACGACACCCTCAGCTAGGTTCCTGCTAGTAAGCAGTATGGTGCAACAGGAGTGAGGCTATGATGTTGCAGCGTGGGGGCTGGAAATCCAACACCCACACCAAATACATTTGAGGAGCTTTACTTTGGATTACATCTTCCCTTGGTCCTGTGGCCCGCTGGTGGCTGAAATGCCCCAGGGATGCCTCATATACAGACATCTGCCAGCCTGGCTCCACCAGGAGGAAATCCGTTCTGCACACCAGACTGCTCTGCAGTACCAACCGAAGTAGGGCACGTGAGGACTGCTGGAGGAATCACTTTGAAAGCACGCTTCAGAAACCAACTCAAACACTGCTGTGGAAGCACCCTACATCTGGCAGGTAGCTGCAATAAGATGGCAACACTTTAATACAGTTATGTAACACTCTTAAATCCGAAGACCTGAGCTGCACACGCTGTGTAACTCAGGCACAATACACCCCACTCCTTCAGATGTCTGCCTTGTGATACTGCTCTCCACTTGCCTGTAGTCAGCCTAGGATCAGAAGTGCAGTCCTGATCCATAAAGAATGAAGCCCCCAGTCAAACAAGACTGATTGCTGTTATAAGATGCTCAGTAGAATCATGGGTTAACAAGAGCACTTGAAGATAGCAAAGAGAGAGGAGGCTTTTGAACAGAACCCTCAATTATATTCAAGAATTACAGGCAGACAGTGCTACTTGCAGGAAAAATAACATACTGCCCAAAGGCACGGAGAAGGGGAGTGTAGGCGCTGAGATAAGGCATGTCCAGAAATCCAAAAACAATACAGGACTGGACAGTGAAGAAATAAATGTAAAGCAGTTTTTTATAAACGTACATAATCAAGGTCTTGGGGTACGTCCATGACACCAGCCTATGATACCAGCTCAGACTGTCCTCCTGGTTCAGGGCAGGGGCTCTCAAAAGCTGATCAGTAAATATGTTCCCACAGCATTCCTTCCCCAGTCTGAACAGCAAAAACAGGCCCCAGAGAGAATGCACCCAGGCTGATTTCTTCTACTTGCAGGGACAAGGGACACTAAAGAGAAATCTTATCTTCTCTTCCCTTCTTTCACTTCTGGGAAGACAGTACTTTTTCCTTGGCTCTTGGCTGCCATCAGGTTCACCAAGACTCTTGCAAAGCAGCACACACCATCAAACCAATTCCAGCACTGAGCCATTCTTGATTTAGTGCAATTGACATGGCAACTTTTGCAACAGCCTGACTACAGCCTGAAAAGCTTCTTCCCTGGCTCAAACACAGCTTCCAATTGCCTAAGGCTAGAGGGAGCAGTGGATGTCCCCTCACTTCTTTGGAACAGAGAGAAACCTGCAAAGTGAGGCCTGCTGGCTTTTCAGCAGAGAGCAAAGGAGACAGAGGGTACAGCTGGATGGCTCCATTTATCCTTCACAGCCCCAAAAGACTATGATGCAATTAGAGAAATCAGAAGTGGCTGTTAGGGCAGAGCACCCAGAACTATAGCTGTGTTATACCCTGCTGAAGCCACAGTTATTAGTTTGCAAAGTCTGACCTAAAGTCATCAAGAAGTGGAACAAAGTCAATGGACCCTTATATGCACTGTGTCAGTATTTTGAAAGTAAGAACTGAAATATCAAAGTGCCCCAAAAACAACTGTAGAGGTGAGAAAAGCTAATTGTACAGTTCCAGAAAAAGCTATTTTGAACTCTGTATCCCTCCACCACTATCAGTTTGATGGTAGCCAGTTATCTGCAGAAGATACTGAGCCTGATGGAGATTGGTGACAAAATGGAGGTCTCTGCATACCTATTCCCCATCCTAAATTTATGAAAGTCATTATTTCTTTCCAAAAGCAGAACTTTGCATGTCTCTGTAATAAATGGTGCTCTACTCTTTCAGATCATTTGATTAAGATCATTTGAATATTAACTTTGTCTTCCAAATTCACTGCAACTCCTTTCAACAACTGAATTATTGTCTTCAATTTAATAGGCACATTTTCTTGTCCACTGGATAAATCAGTGAAGAAAGAGTTAAGTATTACCAAACTGAGAGCAGATCTCTATAAGATGCCTTACTGATACATTTTCCCAGATATTTTCTATGTAGAAAAGGGCTTAAAGAGTCCTGGTTGTGATCAAGTTGAACAGGAACCAATGTGTCCTTGATGCTAAGAAGTCTAATGGTATTCTTGGCTGCACTGGGCAAAGTATTGCCAGCAGGTCAAGAGAGATGACCCTTGCCCTTCACTCAGTACTGGTGAGGCTGCTCCTGGAGTACCGTGTCCGGTTCTGGGCTCCCCACGACAAGAGAGGCAAGCAGCTACAGGAGAGAGTCCAGCACAGGGCCGCCAAAATGCTGAAGGGCCTGGACCTTCTCTCCTGTAAGGAGAGGCTGAGAGAGCTGGGGCTAGGCTGGAGAAGAGGAAGTTCAAGAGGGGTCTCATCAAAATACCTGAAGGGAGGGTGCATAGAGGACACAGCCAGGCTCTTTTCAGTGTTGTCCAGTGCCAGGACAAGAGGCAATGGGCACAAACTGGGACACAGGAGGTTCCCTCTGAACATCAGGAAGCACTTCTGTGCTGTGCAGGTGATGGAGCACTGGCATGGGTTGCCCACTGGCTGTCAAGTTTTCTCCTTGGAGATCTTCAGAAGCCACCTGGGCACGGGCCTGGGCACTCTACTGTGGGTACTCCTGCTGGAGCACGGGTTGGGCCAGATGGACCCAAAGATCCTGCCAACCTCAGTCATGCTGTGGTTCTGAGATTCTGTGATATCAGATCACTGAAAACCAATTTTACAGTTTTCTAATTCTCACCATATTCTCCTAGCAGTATTTTCAACAGATCCTGTTTCCCATGTTTCCTACCTGGCTTGTAAGACCATCAGATGAAGCAAGCAAAATCCTTACTGAAGTCAAAATATATGACATCTGTTGTTACTTTACCCACAAGGCCTATTACTCCACTGTGAAAGATTGGTTTTACTTGAATATTTTTGGTAACACAAAACCATGACAGTAGCACATGGAAAATGTAAGTTGAATACTTAATTTTATTTGTTGTAGTACCACAGGGAGGGACAGTAGAGCAAAGCTGGCTGGACAACAGTTCACTAGATCCTTTCTTTTTGTTTTAATAGCCAATATACGTAGGTTACTCTGAAAGCAATGCCTCCTACTTGTTTCCATGGAAATGACAACAGATAAAAAGATTGCAATAACATGATTTGATAGAGCAAATTCTCAGCTCTAAAGTACTGTTTTTCAATGTAGTCACCACCATTAGCTATGCATTTTTTTCCAGCAATGAAAAGAGCCTGCACATTGCGCTTGTGAAAATCTGCACCAGCGGATCTGACCCACTGCTACCGTCTCCACTGCTGAAACACACCACCCACTGCCGCACTATGCTCACGTCCACTGTACAGTTTCCATAAACACTCACCAAGCATCAATGGATGTCAATCGGTGCCACTTTTTCCACATGGAGGAATTCAATTCCACACTTTTGTTTCATACACACATTCGTGCCAGACTCCACTTTGCCAGCCTGCCTCTCTGCTACCATCTGTCACACGGCAACAAAATATAATGGAATACTGGTGGGAAGTTTCAACCTCTACTGCCATACCACCTACACTCTCCTCTGACATCATGGGCCAATATAATAAAATGTGAGACATTACTTCAGGAGCAGCTCTCCTATTTGGCATTTTTCACAGGGGCTCACTGTTTCAGAGACCTAGCAATACAGAGCCATTGATAACCTGTAGGGTGGGTCTTGAACCACCATGTTTTGAGTCTACATGTTGATTTGCTGCAGATGGGGAGTCAGAGCAATTCTCCCAGGAGAGTATCCACCGTCTGAGAAACATGTGGGTACAGTTAGCTTGGGAGGCTGTCAATACCTTTGCTTTTTGTTTAGCAGGGAGCAATCAGTGCATGGTACAATGACCATTCCTCTATGTCCAGAGGACAACAATCAAAATGAGTGGCTTTACAATTGATGCAAACTATGATAGAGATGTAAACCTATTATCAAAGGGGGAAGTGATTGTTCTAGCCATAATATTTAGTGGGAGTCCCAGGACTAACCATCCACAATCATCAACAACTCACTGTGGCTGCTTGTACCCTCACCAAAAAAAAAAAAAAAAAAAAATTTTACATCCCAGGCTCTTGCAGCTTAAATAAGGAATTAGGAGAAATTCAGCATGTGGTCTTACAAAATAGAGCTATTAATGATTATCTATTATTAAGGCATAATCACGGGCATCAGGAACTTGAAGGGATGTGTTGTTTTAATATTAGTGACCCTTTCTAGTTGGTAGAAGAAAAGATTGAGGACTAAAAATGTTTAATGGAAGGTCTTAAACAAGATGACAGTAAATGGCTCACTTGCCTTCTCTGATTACTGGGATTAGCCAGATGGGGAGCTTGACTAGCAAAGATCAGAACCACGTTATCGATCCAGGTTTGCTTTTTGATGATAGGTATTGGCCTAGTAAGGGGCATGGTAAGTTGCGTACTCTCCTCCCTTTGAGAAATTACTAGGGGGCAGAAAGTAACGACCTTAAGGCATACATGTGCACCCAGAACTTCACAAGAAGAAATAATAAAGGCTATGTTAGAAAAGGCTTGCAAGAATAATTAGATGATAAAAGGGAAAAGGGGGAATTGAGATGAAAGAAGAAGGGATATTAAGTCCTTGCAAAATAAGGCTGATGAACGAAGGCTGAGAAGAACTGGTTAAATAAAACTTATCATGCAGATATATAGCAGGAGATGCTAGCTTAGTACCTGCTTGTAAATCTTGCTTGCTAAAGCAAGGACAAAGAGGGATGGACTTTGTCAAACAGGCTGCAAACACAGCTCTAATTGGACAAAAAAAAACAACTCTGAATCCAGATTACTAAGTATGTATAAGTAAACAATATGGGGTACCTACTGGGGGGTTGAACATATGGTAAGTGAACCGAGAAAAATGTGATCCCCGAGTACTTTAGACAAAGCGAAAAGGGGGAGGGCTTACTGCAGTGTCAGGGTATAGCGATAAAAGAGGCTGCAACCTCTGATCATAGAATGGCCTGGGTTGAGAAGGACCATAACGATCATCTAGTTTCAACCCTCCTGCTTTCTGCAGGGTTGCCACCACTAGACCAAGCTGCCCAGAGCCACTTCCAGCCTGGCCTTGAATGCCTCCAGGGATGGGGCATCCACAACCTCTCTGGGCAACCTGTTCCAGTGCGTCACCACCCTTTGTGTGCATGGGTTAAGAGATCCTAACAGGAAATGCCCCCAGCAGACCCTCCTTTTATTTGAATAAAGATAGATAAAACAACTCCTCTGTCTCCTTTTGGGATAATTGAGCAAGCCTATTTGAGCAGAATTTTTCCCAACGGTATTAAGAATGCGCAAGCATGAGGACGCCTAGATTCAGCCCACAGGAATAAGCATCAGCAGCAGGCACAAGCCTGCCAGCCCACAGCCTACGGCCCGCGGGCGCACTCTGGCACAGGGCCCCGGAGCAGGCCCAGCCGCGCCATACCGCCTCCCAGGCGGCCTCCCGGGCTGCCGGTACCCAGCCTGGCCCGCCCGCCTCCGCGCGGGGAGCCAATGCGAGCGGAGGGCGGGCAGGACAGGCCTCGCCCGCGGTGTGCCGGCGGTGGATCCCGGCCATGCTCGCAGAGCAGGGGACCCTGCCCACGGAGCGCCGGGCCATGGCACAGCACAGCACCCTGCTCCACCTGTTCGCCGGAGGGTGAGTGGTCCCGCGGGGCGCGGCCGCCGGCCTCTGACCGGCACACACGGCACGAGCCCGGGGCTGCGCCTTTTTCCCCCTGCCCCGCGGCCCTTGCTCCTTCCCCCGCCGGCGGCCGTCCGGGGAGCCACGGGGTAAATGTACGGTTCTGCAGCTCGGGTAGAACGGGAGCCTCTCAGCTTTAGATAATGCGGGTAATTTGGTGAGTCAGGCGTCGGGAGCGTGGGTCCCTGCGTGCACCCTGCCCTTCAGCCAGGCCTTCCTCGCTCGCCTCTTTAAGAACCGCTTACCGTTTAAATCACAGAACAAAGCTTAGATTTCGCGATGCCCCGAAGCTATTCCAGCCCTCCAGACCTGATGAGTGACTGCCCAATTCCCTTCTCTAGACGAAGATCTCACCCTTTTCCAATTCCACTAGCCTGTTGGAGTCTGTCTCACAGTGAGATCTCCAGTATAGAGTGCAGTAAGGCACATCATTTCCTTGCTCTCAGTTAAGAAATTTCCAGCTTTCTCCTGGTAATACGGTTGTGCATTGTCAGTCTGCTTCTATACACTTGCCTTGTCTGTTCCTAGTGTTACTTTCTATGCACTGTTTTCTCTTATTAATATTTCCTTGAATTGGATAATCACTGTATCTAGAAGGGAAAGCATTTCTTCATGTATTTCTTCATACTTCTCAGCTTTCTTCTTAACCTTTTCTTCAGCCTCATTTTCCACTTTGGTTCTTGAACAGTTGAGAGAGTTCGGTTTGTGACAGTGCTGTCAATCTGAATCTTGTCCCTGCAGTCATCCTTGAATTACAACTAGTTAAAACCCAAGAGATAAGTAAGAAGTTTGAGTTATTGCTGTGGTGTACAGTTACTGTTATTGTTTCACCTGATTATATAGATCTCTTTGATGAAGGAACAGTTCATTGTATTTTCCACTCTAAGAACTGGGGACCATCAAAGGATATGGAGGGTTCATTCAAAAGTAGTGCGAGAACATGCTTTTAATACAGCACACAGTTAAACTGGGGGACTCCTGGCCACAGGATTTGAGAGAATAAAAGCTTTTTATGTGTCCGAAGAGCATTTAGACTGATGAATAAAAAAAGAATGTCTTGAAAAGCTGTCATCGTAGAATGGCCTGGGTTGGAACGGACATTTATGATCATCTAGTTCCAACTCCCCTGCTATCGGCAGGGACACCTCCCTCTAGACCAGGTTGCTCAAAGCCCCATCCAGCCTGGCCTTGAATGCTTCCAGGGAGGGGACATCCACAACCTCTCTGGGCAACCTGTTCCAGTGTCTCACCACCCTCACAGAATTTCTTCCTAATACTTAGTCTAAATCTGCCCTCTCCCAGTTTAAACCCATTATTGAATGTGATGCAACTCATCTGAATGAGGAAATCCGTGAGCTGGAAACTGCTAAAAGCTGGGAGAGTGTTCTTCTGGAGAGTGTTTCTTCTCTTCTATGGGTAACAGTTATTATGGACAGAATCCTTGCTTAGGTGAAGATTTGTCTGACTGAGTATTGTTTTCTTGAAAGGTCTTCAAGTTATCGCCATTTTCAGCTAGCCAAAATAAGGTTTGAATTGTGAATTACCAGTAAGCCCTGTCAAATCTATGCATCTTCACAACCTTTTCAGATCATTAGAAAAAAAAGTTAATGGTGTTTTTTAAATTTCTCTCTACTAGTACTCTTCTTTTTTTTCTGCCACTTCAAGCTTTGCAGTCAACTTTGCAAACTTAAAAATGTGAAAAACAGATGTCGACAAGTACTCTCTTCTGAGACTGCATTACTGCCTTCCCTTAGCCCTTTTTGGCACTTCTGCAAGTACACATTGTACTGGCTATCCGCTACTGCTCTCCCTCATATTTTGCAGGAATTTAAAAGAGGAGTTTAAAACTGTAGGCATTAAGTCTCCTCACCCAGCTTTTTTTTAATACCCTTGGTTATGGCTTTGTTCCTATTGAATTTCATTTATTTTTGCCTTCATTAGTATTGGGCTGATAAACAGTTCACCTCTTTGTGATGAAAATGCCTCGCTTTCCATTTCTGCTGTAACAGAAGAATTTTGGAAACCTATGTTTTTTATACATTGAGCAGCTGTATCATCATGTGCTTGATGAGATGTAGTTAAGATTTCTTCTAGTTTTAAACAATTGGTACACCTGATTTCCTTAGCTATGTTTAGTCAAGTTTTTGGCTCCTTGGAAAATTCTCTAGTCTTACCATTTAGCCGTACTGGCTTAGAAAGCCCTCTTTATCTTGAAAACCTACTGCTGATTAAATGACCACTGTGCAAAGGCATAACTATTTCTTTAGCTTTTTTTATTTTTTCCAATTCTTCTCTACTAGGTCTACATAACCATAGCTTGAGGAACTTGAACGCAGGAAACTTTTTTGTATACTTGGGGCATGGGTTCAAACTCACGTCTTGACCGTGCTCTGGTAGGGGCTTCCTGAAGAAATATTATGAAAACATTATACAAAGTTGTGCCTCCTTGTGTGTTGTTAGAAATCTTTAGGGTACCAAACAGCTGCTTCTGTAAATGTAGTCCTTCCACAGCACCTATCCAACCCTTAGGTGAGAAGTTGAAGCTGCTCTATTTGTGGAATTTATTCAGACATTTTTTATCTGTCGCCATTGTACTCAATCCTTCCTCAAGGACTACACTTCCAATCAGGAAAGTGGAAACTGCACTTCTGATCAGGAAAGCAAGAGACCCATAAATCTGGAGTTCCTACTGATTTGCCCAGTACAAACTGTGGTAAAGAATAAGACTGTTGGACTCGTGAAGGAATATAGAAGAATGAACACGGCTTTTGTAAAAGTCATGTGACTCCTGGATCATTAAGTAGGCTGTCTTGGTCCATGCTTGATCGACTTGTTCATCCAGAGGACTTGAGCCAGGACACTTACTGCTTTGTTTTGTCTTCTGAGCCTGAGCTAAGCTCTTTGGTCACGTTCCTCCTGATCCTGGCCTCCTACCACTTACAGCTGCTGAAGAAAGTTGGTGCTGATCAGCTGCTCTGCAAGTTATCACCACTGCTTAGGTCTGCAAAGGTCTTGGCAAAGCAGCATGGGTGTAATGGAGTGATGTAACTAGCTTCTGGCATTGTTAGCTGCATAAAACTTGTATTTAGACCAATTCAGCAGCTAGATCTTTAACCCTTGGACTTCATTACAGTAGATATCCAGCCCTTCCCACACCCCCCAACCTGCCCAAAGATGAAGCCCGAGAAGTACAGGCTATAAAAGCAACATACGTATGCTCTGAGCTGTAGAGACTGTTTGAAATTCTTAGGAATTCTAGCTATCCACTGACCTATGTCTTCATATGGAGATCCCTTGATGTACATGATTCTTCCTTGATGCTGTGTAATTCTTTCACCAGCTTTTTCTTCCTTTGAATCAAAGTGAGGGTTTTTTTTTCCACCCTCTGTCTCTTATGAAACAAAGTGAGTTTGGCTATAGAAGATAGAAACATTTGTCTGTTTGTCAAGTCTTTGTCTGGCCATAGCACTCAAATCATGCATGGCTGTTCTGTGCAAATTCACCTCAGAACAGCCGTCCAGGTACTGAGCACCCTCTAGAAGAGCAGAGCTGTCAGAGGATCTGAATGGGCAGAAGCTAAGAACTGAACATGCCAGTGCTCTGGTTCTGATTTGTCCATGGGTGGCAGAAAAGAGGATACGTGTCTTTTCGGCATTAGCAATTGATGGTTCTTGAGTTCCCAAAATACGTTCTGTCTGATTAAGGTCGGGGTCCTCTTTCATTAAGCAAGTTGGGCTGCTGGCAGAAAATACAGATCCTGTATTGGGTTGAAAGACATAGGCAGGCAGAGGGGTGGGAGAATTTTGTGCCGCCCTTGTCTGCTTTGGCGGGGACAGGCAGAGTGCCTGGTGATGTCAGCCGCAGGCATTGCATGGAGGCTGGGCAGCAGAACTGTTTACTCTGGGAAATTCTGACTGCAAAGATCAGCAACTTTGAGCTGAGTCCCTGTGGACTTGGGACTGTTTGTCTCAAATGGTTTCAGAGTGATGCTGCCAGGAGATGTCCCAAGAGAAACCATTACTACAGTAATCAATATCACAGAGCAGGAGGTCATGTGTGACGCAGGCTGGGGTAGCTAGCCTAGAAGGGAGAGGCAGTGGAAAAGCAAGGTTGGAATTATTGCCCTATTCCTGCATGGGGGTCATCCTTAACTATCCTGTTACGTTTTAGATGTGGTGGCACAGCTGGAGCCATCCTGACCTGTCCCCTGGAAGTGGTGAAGACACGTCTGCAGTCATCTCAGCTGGCACTGCGGCCTCTTTGTCTCTCTGAGATACAGCTGCCAGGGATGAGTGTGAGGCTGATGAACCCCACCCCACCAGCCCCTGGAGTGCTGAAGTTGCTCAGGTGAGTAGGGCAGGGCAGTGTGAGTGTTAGCAATAAGGCAATGAAGTTTTGGCCATCATGTGGAGAGATTAAAGCAGCATTTGCGTTGAAGCTCCAGAAACTGCAAGTGCAGTGATAAGTTTCATCAGAGCACAGATACATCTGCTCCTCGTAGCTGATCTGTGCTTTGAATGCTGAGTCTGCAAGGCAGCTTTTGGGACTGTGATAAGCTTCACAGCTAGTAGTTTGATCAGACTCAGAGTGCTTATGTCAGGAAAAATAGGAATAAATGACTAAGGAGAGAAAAGGAGAGCAAGGCAGAAAATGATAACAGTGGAAATGAGGAGGGGATGCAGCAAGATCACTGAAGAAAGAAAAAGGAGGAACAGGAGACCCTCCAGCTTTGTTCTTCTGCTGATTTGTTTATTTCCTTCTGTAGGACCATTCTTGAGAAGGAAGGCATGCGATCCTTGTTCCGAGGTCTGGGCCCAAACCTTGTTGGGGTTGCCCCTTCCCGGTGAGTTCTGATCCCCAAGGATAGCCTATGCTGTACGCTTCTTAAAGGACCTCCATGACAGCTATTGCTTCACATTCTGAAAGTAATCAGAATAGTCCTGTTGTGCCACAGGGCCCTTCCCTTTCATACAAGCATTTTTGTGACCTTCTGGTCATAGTTGTAGGATGACTGCTGTGCGCTGAGTATAGGTAATATCTGATGTCATGTTAGACAAACTTGTGCTGAGAATAAAGTTTGGACTGAGGCTCTACAGCAGTGCTTCTTTTAGATGAGCTGTAACCTCTTCTGTATTTCTTTCCAACCAGGGCTATATATTTCGCTGCCTATTCTGGTGCGAAGGAGAGGCTTAATACTGTCCTTGTACCAGAGTCCAAGAAAGTACACATGCTATCAGCAGCCTGTGCAGGTGAGCCTCTTCTTTCTCAAATCAGAGCTAAGGAGTCCTTCTGCTTGTGGATGTAAGCAAGTTTCAGCCTTTCAGCATTGCTGCTGCCTTCTGAAGCTTTGTTCCCCCACATCTGGAGCAGCAATTGAACAAAGCGTTTTCTCCCTCTTCATCCTTCTTAGGCTCGTTTCTTCAGGTCATGGATCTAGTCTTTTCCACTCCTGCTGCTATCAGGAAAAGAGCTCCATTCTGTGCGAGGGGAAAAGGTAGCATGTAGTGTGCACCCTTCACAGAATCATGTCTCTTGATATCTTAAAGTTCTCTGACAAAATCTTCAATTCTTGCAAGTTTAGTGTTTCCCGCCTCCTGTAGCAGGGTTAATGTGGAAGGCAGAGTTGCTAATTATCTTCAGGATGAGGGAAGAAGAGGAAAATCGGGTAGTCTACTCTCTAAGTGTCTCATCTCCTGTGGGAGCTCAAGGTCGCTCTCAAATTGTAAACTACTGCAGCTTTCCAGGCAGAATTCAGGGAGCTGACAGATCAGCAACTCCTCCCAAACTGTCAGCGGGGTCCTGGTGCTCATTGTTCTATTCTTTCTCTGTTCTCCAGGCATTACCTCTGCCTCTCTCACCAACCCCATCTGGTTGGTGAAAACCAGGATGCAGCTGGAAGGCAGGTAAGGCAGGCGAGCCATGCAGAACCACTCTGTGTCACATCAGGACTGGTTTGGATGGGGGGTTGGCCCATCAGAACATAGATCTTCAGGGCACACTGGGGAAGAGTCATCCAGCTGCATTCAGAACTGTATTTTGGTCAGTGGAGCAGTATGCCATTCTAACCGTCCCTCCTCGCTTTTGTCTTTACAGGGTGAAGGGGAAGCTGGGCAGTAATGCCCTCCAGTGTGCTATGCATGTGTACCGCACTGAGGGCCTTCACGGATTTTACCGCGGAATCACAGCCTCCTATGCTGGAGTGTCAGAGACCATCATACACTTCGTCATATATGAAGCACTGAAACAGCATCTGAGAAATGGCCATCATTCCCTTTCTACACCATTCACACTTTCATCAAATAGCCGTGACTTCTTTGGACTAATGGGAGCTGCTGCTGTTTCCAAAACATGTGCCTCGTGCATTGCATATCCACATGGTGAGTGGGTCTGCTCTCCTTCCTTTTGTTCCCCTTGACAGAAGATGCCATGCCTGTGAGATTATTCTGCTAATATTGCTTCCCTTCTTGTCTCTCCAGAGGTAATTCGAACACGGTTGCGAGAAGAAGGGTCACGGTATCGTTCCTTTATACAGACTCTGCAGCTTGTAGTCCATGAAGAGGGACCCTTGGCTTTATACCGAGGGCTCCTGGCCCACTTGATCCGCCAGATCCCCAACACCGCCATCATGATGGCTACCTATGAACTCATTGTGCGTTTGGCCCCTCCCACCTTGTAAGCACACTGTAGCACTTGGCTGAGGTGGCTGGAGAGATAGAGCCCCATACTCCAGAGACATGGTCTTTTTCCACGGTCCAAGAGGTGGTGCTTTTCATCACACACTGAGACTGGTCAAGCATAGCATTCTCAGGACATAAGACTATTCTGTCCAAAGTTTTTGGCTCCAGTGTGTACAATGGAGCCTTTCTTCTTTCTGGAGACTTGAATTCTTCCAGTGCTCCAAGATGTCAGGGCACTGGTTTGACAGTGCCTGCTCTTAGCTCCCTATATGAGACAAGGACGTGAAACTAACTGGAAAGGAGATGAAGGAGAAAGCATATGCGTACCTGAGCCTCAGCACCTTTGCGTCATCTGGACCCAGTAACAACCAAATGTGGGCACAGCTAGACATAATAGAGTTCAGACATCTGAGAGAATTGCAACAAACAGATCTTATGCTGAGACCTTTCGTATCCTTAGAGGGGCTCTTTCACTCTTTATCTGTTGTGCTGTCCTCCAGCCCTCAAGGATTCCTCAACCTTGGATGCCAGCAAACATTGCACGATCTTCCTGTGGGTCCTTAACATGTTGCAGCCATTGCCCCAGGAGGAGTCAGGCAGTGGGCAACTTCTTTTCCTCCTGCTGGGTCTGAAGAGTTGGACCAAGTAGCTCAAGGGAAGAAACACAACTTGCTATGAAGCACTACCTTAATAACTTATGCTACTGTCCTCACAGCCATGTCTTGCCCATACCTGATCTTTTTGTGTCCCCTCTTTTCCTGAGTAGCAGGAGGAGGAGTACGCCTACTTCCCTCAGAAGTGCTGGGGCTGTTCTGCTACAAGCTGAAGTCCCTGATGTGAAATGCACTCTTCTATGCTTGTAAAGAAAGTGGATCATGTGATAAAGGTGGATGAAGCTGAGTATTTGGCCTGTTTCTGTTGATGTGTAGGAAGAGCCTTATTGTCTTTTCTGTAATCAAGATTTCCCAGCATATGTTACTTTTGTCTGTGATAATGGGCCGGGATGCCTTCCGTTCCTCTGTGGGTTCATAGCCTGGTGTACTGAGAAAGGCTATGTTGTCTTTACAAAGAAAATATTTTGAGTCTCAAAAAGATAAGGAGAGGAGGGTGGAGATGGAACAATTGAAGCAACACATACACTTAAAAAACACAACACATCCCCAAGATAAGGCAATAATTTTGATACATACATGGTCTGGACTATCACCAGTCTTATATTAGTGGCTACACAGACTGCTTCTTTTGTAGTGGAAAAACTGCAGAAGCCCTGAACCTTTTATTTGAAATCCATTTATTTTAAAATCCACTTTGCTTCCTCGTCCTTCTTACCATCATTCGTTTAGTTCAGGAGTATCGACAATTTTACAAAGTGACACAAGCTGCAGTTCTGGTTGTTGGGATTTTTTTGTTTGTTTTGTTTTGTTTTGCATGAAATGAGAATAAACCTCAAACAACAACATTGAAAAAATATACAATATATATATATATAATATCTGGGGAGGGGTTGTGAGAGACCCCACTCTGAGCCATGTGGCTGGCTCCTCCTTCCACATTTCTGTTCTTTCCAAGCCCCTCCTTCCTCATCATAGTTTGAACTGTGCCACGGTCATGTGCAAGTGCCCAAATATGCGTCTCTAGAGAGCCAAATGGGGGGGGTCAATCATAGGGAATGTCCACAATGAGAATGGCAGAAGACGAAGGAACATGGGAGGCAAAAATGACACGAGGGAGGAGAACATGTACAAGGTGGGGGGAGAAGGAAGTTAGACACCTCCTCCTCCCAACCGTATGTTTTGGAGGATCCACTGGACAGATGTTTTAAAGCTCCTAATAGCGGTGAGCACTGTCATTTTTGCCAATGATGTGCCGATCATCCATGTCATTACTGTCTGGGGAGTCAGGTGTCTCCGAATCGCTGCTGTCATCATCTTCATCCATGCCCTTACCTGCTCTGCCCTCGCAGTTGTCTGCAGCCCTCTCCTGGCAGCTCTGGTAGGACTGGAGAGATGAGACTGTTGTAAGAGGAAGGCTCTGGCAGCCCAGCTGTACCCCCCAGCCCACGTTCCTCTGACTGCTCCTCACCTCCATGGGGTTCACTATGATGGTGAGGGCCGAGTCATCCCAGAACATGTCGCTGTCTTTGCTGCTGGTGCCTGTGTGTCCCCCTGCGGCAGCCCCAGGGGCCTCTTGCCCCATTCCCTGCCGGTGCAGGGAGTGGATGCGCAGGATGCCCAGGATCACCAAGAGTGCCAGGAAGCCCACACACACCACAATGATGATGGTGGCTGCACTGGGGACCACTTTGGAGGAAAAAAGAAAAGGAAAACGTGGTTACCGTCCCTCGCATAAATGTATTTCTGATCTGACCCACACCCAGCCTGCAGGAATGGGGGTTACCGGACATAATGTAGGATTTGGGTCTTGGAAGGAATATGTCCTGACTTTCCTGCTCCCTTGGGCACAGGTGATTCCTGCCTTTTGCTGCTGTATCCTTGCTCAAGGTTTCCCAGTATGTCTAGGTCTAGGTGTTTGCTAATGTCAGACCTGGCTGTAGACTCTGCATAGTTTCAGAAGTCACCAGAATATGTCATAAAGCAGTCATTTTTGTCTTCTCCTTGGGAAAGAGAGAGGCGTGTGGTGGGGAGAGTCTGCAAGGGCACAAGGATGATTTTCATAGTGTGATTTCTTTGTAAGCAGTAGAGGAAAACCAAAATAAGTCTGCTTTTGCACATGGGACAGACTGCTATGATAGCATTCTAATTTAATGCCACAGTCAAAGCCTGGCTTCTCTGCAGGATAGAAGCTGAAATTCATCTTAGATGTCTTAGCCCAGCTCTCACCTCTTCTTCATTGTAGGCCTGTGGGTCAAGCCCTGACTCCCCAGATAAGCCCCATTCCTGGAAAATTTAACCCAAGCATGCCATGTTTTTGTTCTGAGTAGCTCTATATAGTAGGGACTACTTTTCCTTTTGCTTCTGCTGTAATCAAGCAGAGCTGGGGAAGGGAGCAGCAAAGGGTGATGTTTGGTACTCTCTCAGCACGTACATAGGCTATGTATGTGCTGCTGATTCAGTTCCAGCTGCAGGACTGGATCAGTTTTGGGTAAGATGTTGTAGGAAGCTGTAGCAAAAGCTAGAACAAAAGGCACTTTCTATGTTCCCTACAACAGGGAGCCAAACCCAACATAGGATCCTAGTGCTTTCATAGCCTCAGAAGAGCCAATTAGACTGCTTTCATGCCTGTGGCACAGGGCTGTTAGTACAAACCAATAAACCTATCTAGCCTAGCTTTCAGGCTTCTCTCCTTTGTTCTGTGAGCAAGAATACTTATTTGTGTGGTGCGCTTTCCTGTATTTTTCTGCCTTTGCTGATCACCACATCCCATCTCATTTTTAAAACGGTGGCAGTCTTGGTTCTCGTTTCATTCCTGCTGTTGAAGCTTCTTTTTGAAATTGCATTACCCAGTCCTGCATAGCACTTTTGTAAGATGCACAAATGAAATACTACCAGCTTACAGTTGTTCTTTTTAGACCTTCTCAGTTAGAGATTTCAGACTGCTTTTGTATCAAGAAAGCAAAATACCAGAGGAGGAGGATTGTTGCACCAAGCTCTAAGACACAGTTTGACCCATACTAATGAAGAGTAGGGCAACAGTGTGAGAACTCAATGAAATGCATATATGGAGGCTGAAAGGAATCCCCTGCTCAAAGTTCTAACAGAATATCAGAAAATAAACATCCTGACCCAAGAGAATAAAACCAAAAGATGTGTTACATACTAGGGTTGTTATGGGTGCTTGCCAAGCTGTGGCCAGATAGCTCTGGGGGTAAATGATGGCCTCGGTGTATAAACTGCTGGGAATTCAGCATGTGGTTAGGATGAGCAGCTTGGTTCATGTTGTGGAGCACATTCATCTGCAGGAAGACCAGAGTGAGAAATATTCAGCCCTGTGTTCACTGTGATAATCTACACTGAGTGCATTTCTGTCCACAGTGTTCTCACCGTGCATGCACAAACACCCACGTGTACATGCATTGATCTTGTACCTCAACAGAAAACTCATTGCTGGAATAACGTCCATTCATCTCAGTGCAGGACAGGTGGAACTTCCTCTCATAAAGAGCGGCGCCACGGTTGATGTGGTATGAGACCTGACGTAGTATTTCCTCGTAAACTGCAATGCTCTCTACCCCTGAGTACAAGAAGAGAGAATTGGAGGAGGATCAAAGAGCTCCCGCTTAAAAATCATTTGGTATCAAACCTCTAACAACTAGGAGCTACAGAATAATTCAAGGCTGGGTTCATAAATTTTGGAAAGGACCAGAGCTGGAGCTGTCTGTGGTGAAAGCCCAGTTTGCACTGCTAACGTACATGGTAGGGAAGGTGCCCTGTTAAATTCTGTAGCGTATATAAGCAATGCACCAGTTCACAAAATACAATGCAAAATACTACTGGCATTCAAGAACACGAGACCCCACAGGCAATGGGAGTAAATAAGGAGGGGTGATACAAGCCTGAAGCAGAGCTCAGACACCATGTCCTAGCACTGTGTGCCAGAAGAGTAAGCTTCCTAAAGGAAACAGCCTGGGACCTCAAAAGCCAGGAGTTCAGCAAATGGTCTCACAAAGTACACCAAAACATTGGGTTAAGTGTTCCCCCAGAGATGCCTGACAGACAGTAAAAGGGGCATAAATAGACAGCTGCAGCCAAGGAGAGGACATACCTGTGATGGTGAGGTAGGCAGAAGTGTTAACAAGCTCCAGGCCCCGCTGTTGCAGCAATGCTCCATCCAGGAGCAGATATTCCCTCTCTGGATCCAAGTCATCTCCTACCAATGAGATCTCGCAGCCATCCAGATTGTGTACAATCTCATCTGACATTCGTGTGTCTGTCACTGAGAGGCCAAGGGAAAAAAGACAGGGCCACGAAGCCAGTCAGCCATGAACAAAGGCAGGCATCAGAGTGATCCCCACTTAAAAGAACTTATAAGTAACGGCTTCTCTTTCTCTGGCTAGCACTTACCTTGAGTAAAATCACCATTAGTCTATTTACTTGTTGGAAGAGTCCGCTCTGGTCCTAATTATATTATTTATGCAGATAAGAAAGTCACTTAAATTTTAGATCATCATACTGTTGTGGGACGGGCTCATGGTAACACATCTCAGCTGTAAGGACTGTTGGCAATGGCAGTGTTAAAATTATGAACAACTGTACCACACATTCCCAGACTTTGAGTGCTTTTGAAAGCTTTCCCTCCTCACAATGCTGGTAACCAAATTTCAGATTTTATCTTATTTAAAATGATAAGCGGTTTTGAAGACTACCTACTTTCAGTAGGGCCAGGGCCAACCTTCTCTACGTCAAGAAGCTCAAGCTGCTGATCATAAAACTATGAGCAAAAAATCGTATTAGCAGAAGAGATATAATTTAAGTGAAAGGACGTGGAGCATGTAGTGCAGAGAAGTAATCTGAGGATGATGGAGGGAACTGAGAGAAAAGATACTCAAGGCATAAGGAAACTAACTGGGGAATTCATAGGAACAAGTGATGCAGAAAAAGATCACAAAATCACAGAATATCCTGAGCTGGAAGAGACTCATGAGACTCATCAGTTCCAACTCCTGACTCCACAAGGGGCAACCTAATTGTTAAACTATGCATCTACAAGCATTGCTCAAATGCTTCTTTAATGCTGACAGGCTTGAGGCCATGACCGCTGCCCTGGAGAGCCCGTTCCAGTGCCTGACCACCCTCTCAGTGAAGAACCTCTTCCTAACACCCAACCTAACCCTCTCCTGTATAGCTTTGGGAGCAGACAAGAAATAAGGGAAGCAGGAAGAAGAGCAGGAGTGAGGAGAGAACAGCCAGGAAGAACATCTGGTGATGGATTCAATAAAGGGAAATGTAGGTAAAATGTAAAAGGGATTAGGAATGAGTAGCGTGGGAAAAGGAGAAGAGAGTGAGGCAAGGAACTGGGTGGATTGAAAAAGTACAGGGAGGAGCAAAAAGGGATAAGCACTGATTAGCCTACATATTAACAGACAATGCCTTGCTCTTGTATTTGTAAACTCTCTCCTGTTTCGGGTACAACTATGAGCTCTACTTCCTCTGCAGAATAGCAACTTGCAGGTCTTTCAATTTTGTCTGTGTTTCTCCCCGTACTCCACTCACCAGTACCATGCCAGTTCTCATCTTTCTTGGCCTCCACCTGGTGAGAAATAGAGCAGGTGATCTGGAGGTTGGGGAAAAGGGGGACTCCATCAGGAGCCTCAAAGTCTGATGCAGGATGAGCAAAGTGGGCAGTGCCGCTCAACAGGATCTGGGGAGCATCAGGCTGCAGCACCACAACATAACCTTCCACATCAGGAATGGAGACGCATGATTCTTCACTGAAACACCTAAAGGGGAGAAACAGAAAGCATCAGTTAGCCCAAGTTTCCACCAACATTTCACAGCGCTGTTTCCTGCCTACTACTGTCAGTGAAGGGAATATATTCTTTTTTTTTGGTAGTCTTCTAAAAGATTCCCTGTGGCCTGCTGTGCAAGACAGAGAGGTGTGGTAGGAATCACTGGCTTTCAGGTGACTTGGTCACATCCACACACCACAGAGAAAATTAAAAACAGTCCACATGCCTGGAACACCATCAGCCAAGGCAGAAGTTCTGCTCCCTAGGACCCTAGGAAACCAGTATTAAAGTACTCAAATGGATAATTTCATACTTTTTTTCAGGAAGTCTCTCACCCATTTCAAGACCACCAATTAGAATTTAAATATAAGGTGAGGGAGTGTAATTTTAGTCAAAAGAGAGGTAATTCTCTTGCTGAACCTAGGCAGAAGTGCTCCTTTATCTACTCACTTGACAGCAGTAGTGAGCCTGAGTGGCCGGACTCCAGGAGTAGCAAAGCGCAGCGAATTCATGTAAGCCACATGCTGGATTGCATGGTTGAAAGTTTCCACATCATCACCCTCCAAAGTGAGCAAGGACTGAGAGGGGTTCACATGAACCTACAGGTGAACAAGAAGAAAATACTCAGAATTCCTTAGCAAATGCCAACACCCTAGTCTAAAAGAGACACAAAGGAGAAAGGTGGGGAGTTATCTGAGGTGGCAGAGCAGGCAAAGTCCGGGGAAGCAAGGCTAGGGAGGAGAGTGGAAGAGACCCATGCAAGTTGGGCAGATGGGCGTACCTTCATCCCTTTGCCCAGACTGTCGAAGTCACTGTAATCAAGCCCCTCACGGCAGGCATACAGGCATTCAATAACCTCCCGGCTCTCCAAGCTACCAGGGCGCACAGTGAAGCCAGCCAAGTAACCATGGAAGTAGTGGTGTATCAACAGAGGATCTCCTGAGGGAAACATGGGACGTGGAGGGTGTGAGAGACACGGTGAGGAAGAAAACAAAGACAACAAAAAAATGTGAGGGACACACAGTTGTTAAGGTAGACAGAGACAGAGGGATGCATGGGACATGGAAGAGCAAAGACGACAAAGGCAATGGTGTGAGGTACGTACAGATGTTAGGGGAGGCAGGAGAGAACAGAGGGGTGCACAGGACATGGAAAAGGAAAGATAACAAAAAGATGAATGATTCTGCAGATGATAATTTTTTGAATTCCAGATGGAGGAAAGACCAACAGAAAGACCAGGGTGGTGACAGGTAGGTAGCATAGAGAAGTTTCTGCCACACCGCTGAATGCCAGGTGGAAACAATTTCTTGTCCCCTTCTCACACCTGTGAGGGCTTTTAAAAGAAACTGTATGTTCCACAGATAGTTAGGGATGAGGTGACATCTCCTGATGTCTCCAATGGCTACTGTGTTCTTCAGAGACCAGCTTTAATGACCACACATGAGGACACTTTCTCCACATGAAAAGCATACTCTATCTCTCAAAGCAGGATGTAGTCCTATCAGTATTTTCATGCTCTACCAATATCAAGGTATCAAGGATCAATCTGCCAGAAAATAAGGGTTTTCCTCCCAAGATGGTGGGAGGTGGGTGGACAAGATCAAGGAGCTGCATGAGGAAGGCACCATGCAAGAAGTGATATAGTCATGCACAGTGAAGAGGAGAAGAGAACCACCTTCTTTCTTTTCCCCACCTTGTACAGTATCAGTGGAATTCTCATTTCCTTTGTTTTTCTCCTTGTTTTTCTCCTCTGCAAAAGGAGAATGAGTAATTACACACTGGAAGAGGGCAGTTACAGGATCAGGCAAGTATCTACACAAGTGCCTGCATCAGCCAGGGCTGGACAAAAGAACAATTCTGGACTCATACAAAGCAGTGCACCCTTCAACCTTAGAGACAGCATTCCACAGATGAAAGAGCGGTGTCCCTTTCATGAAGGGGATATTGAGACTGTATCTAACACAAGAAGAAAGTATAGGGTTTATTTTTCCTCCTTTCCCAACAATATCTATTCTAGGAATTAAGTGACTTCCATTTATGGAACACAGTCCTTGCCATGTTCTCAGTCACCCATGTTCTGAGCATCTCTTTGAAACTCAGGCAGCTTCAGGAGGGTGATTTAAGTTGATTAATATTTGTTGATTGCAAAAGACCAATAGAGAGCATCACGCTGTGGGGAGATCCCTGAGCAGGACTACAATAAAGGTTTCACCTTGCTAGCAATTTCTGCTAGAGTGACGGCAAGGAGCAGGCAAATTCCTTAATTCTGTCCTGCTCTGGTCTCATAGGAATACTGAAAGACCTGGCCAGTGTAGTCTTACATCTCCACAGAACCAGTTTTAATTCGTTAGTGGCGTAACTATGTTCCTAATCTGATCTTTATCCTCCAATCCAACTCCTGTACAGAATAATTTGTGACTTCTCCATATAGAACCTCACAATACACAAATCACTATAAATTCAGACAGCAGCATAAATAATACCCCTGCTCTGTGGTGAAAAGCTTTGATAGAAAGGCCATCTCGTGAATGACGTACAGAGTTTCAACTCTCCACTGCATGAAAGCTAGTTAACCATCACATGTTCTACCACTGCTGCCCAGGAAGCTGCCATTGATGCTCACCCCTGAGCTGCTATTACCATGGCACAGTATTATGGTTTAGTTCATAAGGAGAGAAGGAGCCACAATGGCTTTGGTGCCAAGGAGACAAGATGGCTGCAATGCAGTTTGCATAATTTAGTAATGGACGGCATTTTTCACCTCTTCTGGCTCTCCCTTCACTTCCACTTGCCCATATGAGAAGAGCAAGGCTCAGGGAGTGGGCACTCACCGGTCCAGCAGGCTCCAATCATGAGTGACGGTTCTGGCCGTGGGGGATGAATGAGGCCATTGTCATGGATGAGAGCAGGGTCATAAGAGACACCATCCACGTAGAGTGTGACAGTTGGAAATTCAAGGTTGAGGGCATAATGGTGCCATTCATCATCACAGACCTGTGGCAGATAGCAGAAGAAGGGATCAGCAAGGGAAAGGAGGAGAAAGAACACTGGAAAGAGGTAAACGCTTCCTCACCTGCTCAAGCTTCCAGAGGAACTTCACAGGCCTTGCACTCTCCAGCAACGGCCAGTAGAGGAAAGCAATTCGGCAGCCATGCACAGCCAGAGAGTAATGCGAGTAGCCATCCTCTGCCAGGGGACAAGCATAAGGCATTATGCATCACACTTCAAAGCAGTCTCACTAGCCAGAGCCCAAAAACACATGCGAGCCTGCATGACTGGCACTCAGCACCATGTGTTCACAGTGGGTTTGAATGCTCCCAGAAGAACCTATGTGAAGGGCCCTGCTCCGGGACACAAGGATTTCCACCTGCAGGGACAATGCCTTCTAACAAGTCAGTGTCACCTCCCCAGGAAAAGTGTCTCACCGCTCTGCACTGTACTGCAGATCACTGTCTCCTCTTCCCGCCTGCCTTTGCTGGGCACCACAGCATGTTTCATCCACACAGACAGGGTGAAGTGGTCACTCAGCCCCTCATGGGCATTCAGCCCATTCATGACAGGCACTTGGGCAGCCTGGCTGCCGTTGAACCAGTAGATGAGGCTGCTGTCCTGGCTGTAGTGCACTGAGAGCCGTGCAGTCCAGTTCGCCGTGGGGCTAGGCACAGGCAGCAAGTCAATCTCTCCTGAAGCAGCACCTACCAAGAATGGAAGGAGTCAGGAGTCAGGAGCACAGAAGTCCGAGAAGCCTGGGGACAGGGGCACAGAAGAAAAGGGTGGTATAGGGCTCATTGTAACATCTCGGAGTACAGAAAGAGGACGAATAGCCTATAGGCCTCCTCCTACTTGGAGGAGGATGGTGATTTTTCCATTTGTGTGAAGGAAGTCCCACAGAATCTGCATAATGAGACAACACACAGAAACCTCTGGCTTCCCAGTTAGGAAAGCACAGGGAGCCCCTTACAAATACAGGCAGGGTGCCCACTGTCCCTCAACACAGCCTGTGAGCTAGGTGTCCTCAGAGCCCCACTGACCACAGCAGGCAGGAGGAGTATGTCCCAGAAGCTCTGCTGTGTGAGGTGCAGGGGTATTGCTCTAAATTCCTTCAGGGAAATGGGTAGGAAAGAATCAATTCACCACAGAGTTTGCGTAGTGATTTCTCAGAGTAGTTATCCCGGTCGCAGCCCTTAGCCACGTGGTTTGTCTGCAGCTCCACCATGGCCTGGATATTCCACAGGGGCTCATCACAGGTCTCCAGGTGAATGCTGGGAAATAGCGCGAGGCTGCCTGCACCTGGTGTGTACTCAATCCTCTTGTTCCAGCCTAATGAAGAAGAGTGAGAGAGAGAGGGTTAGGTCCTGCCAAGGACTCAACACCAGAAAACTTGATGGACACAAGTGGCATCTACGTACCAGCTCATAAACAAAGAGATTTTTGGCCCTTTCTGCATTGAAAACCAACTTTATGCAGCTGGCATCAGTGCAAGGGAAAATTTCCTGGAAGCACAGATAGTCCAAACTGTCATCTATAGCGAGTGTCACTGCAGCACCACTCCCTTGATTTTCAACCTCTATCAGGCTGAGTAGATATTTAGCTGTGTTGATTTCTCCTTAATTCTACTGATATAAATCAATTTGTAAACACACATCATCTCTGGAAAAACCAAAGTTCCTCAGGATGAGCAGCCCCAAAAGCAATCCACATTTGCCTGATTCCTGCAGGTGTTCAAGGCCGGGTTAGATAGGCTAGGCGTCTGGGCAGCCTGATCCAGTGGGTGGCAGTCCTGCCCATGGCAGGGGTACTGGAACTTAGATGATCTTCCAACCCAAGCCATTCTATAATTCCGTGATTCTGTGAATACAATCTATGAGCCTTATCAAATACATAGAAGTTCACAGTAATCAAGGGAATAATTTTCCTCTGTTAGAATTGCCTTCCAGTAGTTTTGTGATACCTTAGATGCAATCACTAGTTTGGTGTCAGAATTCAACCATGTATGTGTATACAAATTTATATAGGTATATACAAATATTTTCAATAAGTAGGACTGAGTAGATTGGCTTAAAGGGAAGACATAACTGTATATGGAGGTTTCATACCCTGCCAACTGGGCTTGCAGGTGGGTTTCACCTGGATTTCCACTTCAGCATCATCAGAAGCCCGCTTTTTTCCACAGTCATAGGCTGTTACTGTGAATTTGTAGACACGATCTCCACTGTACTGAAGTTTCTCTGTGTTTTCAATGTTCCCTGGTTAGCAAAATAAATAAAACAATGGAGAAGAAAGTCTCCTCAAACACGCTGCTTCTCCAAACACCTCTACTTTTTATCAACTATAGAAACATCCAAAAAGAGGCTGAGTTCTCCCACAGTGCCACTTTATAATATGCAGTAGCATCCCACAAAATGGCTGCTGTGTCTCTGCACAAGGACAGAGAGATTAGCAGTGCTAGAGGAATCAAAGCTCATATATCTCAACTCTGCCAGCAAATGGAACTGGAAGAGAGAGAGCAAAGCAGGAAAGGGGAGGTGATGTACTCATGGTAGGTTCAGATTCTTACCATCATTGTCAATCAGAAAGGGAATATTGGGGGTCAGGATCTCATAGTAACAGATCTGGCTGTACTGTGGTGAGCAGTCTCCATCAATGGCCTCAACACGCAAGATGCGGTCATACAGCTTTCCCTCAGTCACTGCGACACGATACAACTTTTCCACAAAGACAGGAGCAAACTCATTCACATCGTTTACTCGAACATGCACTGTGGCCCTGAGGCAGAGAAACATCAATAAGAACTGATTAGCTGATTAGGAGCCATACACCACCTAGACTTTAGAGTAAGTAACTTTGTGTACCAGTCTGACTTCCAGACATCAAAGGCAAGAACAAGTAAAAAGATCTGGGTTTCAAAACAGCAATGTTTGCATATAAAAGCGTGTACAGTGGTTTTCCATCCCAGAGAAAAAGGGTGATAATGTCATCTGGACCTTTTCCCTGTGTGTGGCAACGTAAGGCATCACTCTCAGACTCAGCAGTCAAGCAGGCCTTGCTTCTGGTGTATTCACTCCTGTGACTCAGCTAGTGAACAAGACCACCACCATTTTGTTTGAGTCTTATTCTCATGCCAAGTTAGAGCATCAAGGCTAGAGAATAACAATTATGGCAATGGGAAGAGCTTCCACTGCATTTTTCATGTGCACTTCTGCGACAGATCACATTTTGTAACATGCAGCTATGACTGCATGGACTTACTTGTGAGATTTTTTAGTGTTGGTTCCATCAGGTCCTTCTCCACAGTCATAAGCCTGGATGGTGAATGTGTGCTCCTTATGTGCTTCACAATCCACTGGTTCCTTGGCCCGGATCAGCCCCTCACCTGTAGCTTTATCCAGGATCACAGCTTCAAAGGGCACCCCTGCCCCATGGATCCTGAAGCCACAGATCTCACCTGGCACCCATGGGCAGAGAGGAAGAGGAGAATGAAGAGGACTGAGGGGAGTACAATATGCCTCCTTGCTTCCCACTGCCATATTTTATTCCTTTCTAATTCACACCCTCCTTTCTCCTTTCTCCCTCGTTATCACCTCTCATTTCGGAGCAGTTCTGACTCCCCACGAGTTCCCTCTAGCAGCTTGCAGCCATTAGTGGTGTAGATTGCCCTCTACCGGAGACCATCCCCACAACAAGACGTCTAGCCCAGCACCAAGAAAGGCTTGAGGTTACAGGCTTAAACTATACGTGTTAGGGCTATACATTCAAGTATAGCTTCGTTTGCCTCTCCACTCCACAGGGAGGCAAAGCAGGTTGTGTATTTCAGACAGACATCCAAAACATGAAGCTCCATGATGTCTCATCCATCCCACACAGGATGCGTACATTTCCTCCTGGAATTACAGATAAGATCACCTAAATCCTAAAGTTCAGCTCACAGGGACCCCTTTTCCTCTCCCAAAACTGGTGGAGGTTGCAGGAGGGAGCTCCAGGCGCAGTCTAAGCAAGTACTAGGAATACAAACCTCAAAAAAGCATCAAAGCGTCATCTGTACTTTCAGGGATTTGTGCTTCCAGTGAGGGATGTGGAACTGCCAAGGAAGCGTGCCCTACCAGCTTCCTTCAGTCCTCACAGACACAGAGCTGTGCATGTGATCTTTGAAAATAGCAGAACTGCGTCAAAAAGTAGCTGGCTCCACCCTCAGTTCCTCTCATAAGGGAAACAGCTCACAGGATCCTAAATCAAGCTATGCCCAAATTGGCTCTAGACTACACCAGGGACCTTCTCTGGAACAAGGTTTAGAGGCGATCACTTCCTGAACAAAATTCAGTACGGGGATGAATAGGATCCTGCCTCTGCCTCCCTGGGGGTCTCTGCCTGCTCCCAACGTCCCCAGAGCTGGCACCAACCTACCTGCATAGCGCAGAGGAGCATCTTTGTCCAGTGCAAACAGCGGTGGGTTGAGTAGGACTGTGTTGTCATTCTCCATGACGATGCCCTGATATTCAGCTTCAATCCAGGGTTTGTGCTTATTTGCTGAGGTGAGTTTGGGTAAGGGATGGAGCACAGGGAAAATATTAGCCAACATGGCAGACTCAGTAGAAAAAGAGCAGAATATCACGCAGTAGCATTTAGCAACCACCCCTCCCCACCTTCATCTCTAGAATAAAGGCTAAGAGAAACTGGGAATAGGAAGCTATTTTTCTTCAGTTCTATTCTACCTCTCCTGGAAGATGCCATCAGAAACAACATGTTTCTTCTCACCTCCTCAATACTCTCTTCCTAGAAGCATGTAGAGGGGTATTTGTGTACCCTGGAAAGCTGGGATAGTTTAAAAAAATGAAATCAAGAGGCATAAGTATTCTGATTCTGGAGAGAGATTCCAAATGCTAAATACTTTAGATCACTAAAGCCATAAGTAAAGGATCCAGGAGACATCTTCCGCTGGGGTGTCCCCAGAAGACAAGTGCTGCATTCAGCCATTATCTTTCATGCCTTCCACCCTCTGTACTAAGGGCAAGGATCCATACATGTGCCCCCAGGTAAACGTCCAATCAGCCACCCCACATGTAAAACAAATTGCTGAGCCCCTTGCTTCCTCCTTCCCCACTCCATGGCGGGCACCATATTCCTTTGGCCCCTCCTTGCTGTTCCATTGGATGTAGCCCAGCCAGGCTTGGCATGGAGGCAGCAGCCAGCCGGAGGCTCTGAAAAATGTCACAGGCCCAGAAATAGCAAATTAATCTTTATCACATAGGCTCCAGGGCAGGGAAAAGGAGAAATGAAGGAGGGAAAGGGCGGAGGGGAGAGAAGTAAAATCATTATAAATTAAGAACCCCTCCCCCATGCCCACTCCCTGCCAAATGGGCCTCAGAGATTATATTACATGTCCTAGTTACAAACCCATTCCCAGATAATCCCCCACTCTCCCACCCTCTGGAGAACAAGATTTATTACAACCAAGCGACACTCTGCACACAGCATGGCTCAGAGCTGGTAGAGAGCAGGATACAGAGCCTTTCCCCTCAAGGGCACTATTTCCAATATGTGAATTCATCCTCTGCAGCGCACACCGCCATGGCGTTTGTGTTGACTCAAGAAGGACAACATCCCCTACAATCAATCTCTTCTGTACTTCAGCACCAAGGGGTGCTGCTGGAGCTGGGTGGGCCAGTGGTGGGACTGCAAGCCGAGTGGGGATGTGCCAGTTGGCAGAACGGGCAGACCCAGCCTGGCAGAGCAGCCAGGTGTGGGCTGGCATTTCTCTTCCACCATATTGATTAAGATTATAAAGCACTGCGTAGGAAATCCAGAAAAATATCCACCCTGCTCAGTATGCAGGAGGAATCTTTCCTGTGTACAAGCACCCGTGTTTCGCCCCATCCCTCCGCTGCCCTCACCAGATCCTACTCTGTCAGTCCCAGACCACGCACCTCTCTGCCGAGGTGGGAACCCACAGCATAGCTACCAATGCCAAATACGCCCCGTTGCTGGGGTAACAAGCTGGTGGGAAAGACAGAAATCCTTTGCTGCATCCACCTGCACCTTGGGAACCACCAGTTTGCTTTCTTAGAAAATTATTCCTTGGGGATTAGAAATACATTTGGGGGATATTTTTAGGATGCAGACTCATACCAGCTTCAAGAAAGCTCCTATAAAGCTAAAATCAGTTGCCAGGGATGTGTACGTGTTTCAGAGTGTGAATTCACAAAGAGAGAAAATACAGACCAGGAGGGGCCTGGCTTTGCAACTGGTCCCACCAGCACCAGAGCAGCACAAATAAATGCCCCTGCTGGTACCAGCGCACACAGAGCGTTGTGCTGCACCCTGTTTGTAGCCCCCATCCCTCCCCAAGCACAGAAAGCACACCAAGCTGCTGCATCCCACTGAGCCCTGCATCCCTCGCATGTGTCAGATTCCCCCACCCCACCAGATTATCTTCTCCCGGATTCCCTGAAAATGAATTTCTCGTGCCTGCGTCTGCAGCCCCAGATCTAGTAACCTACATCCTTCCCCATCACTCTGTGTTCCGAGAACATCTGCATCCAGCGCGTTAGAGCTGCAGCGTTTGGGTTTGGTCTTTTCTTTTTTTCCTTTTTTTTTTTTTTTTTTCCTATTCAGCACATAAAGCACCGTTTTATATAAGCCACCTGCACAGATAGCACGTATCTGCTGCAACATTTCCTATGGACATGTTCTAGACGCATGGGCTGGAATGAGAAGATGGAGATGGGGGATGTGCTTCAGGGAGCAGAGGGGTCTATGGAGATGCAACACGCTCCCTCTCGGCATGCTACGGGAGAAAAAGCTAAACCCACACGGCAAGACCTGGCACAAAACGAGCCAAGCGGGCGGAAAGGGGGCAAATGAGAAGCGAATGTTAAAATCAAAGACTGCTGAAAAGGGAGGTGGTAGGAGATGGAGCCGGCACAGGGAAGGATGATGAGGGCGCTGAAAGGGCAGAGCGAGCCTGGCCGCCCGGAGCCCCCCGCCCGGACTGTCGGGTGACAGCGGCGGTGACAGCGAGACCGCTCGGACCGCGGCGCTCCGTGCCCGCGGCGCTCCGCTCACCTTTGTTGGGGCGGCCGCCGGGCAGCGCGGCCCAGAGGCACAGCAGCGGCAGCAGGACGGCT
>NC_034409.1:75532025-75561896 GCF_002078875.1 Numida meleagris
GGCGGCTCCGCTGCGGCCCCGCCCCGCCACTGCAGCATGACGTCACGGGCCGGGGCTGCGGGAGCGGCGGCTCCGGCTGCGGGCGGGAGGCGGGCGGAGGGCGGGGGTGCTTTACCGCTCTCCCGCCCCGAGGCGGAGGTGCTGGAGCGGGGACGGGCCCGCCGGGACTCTTAGTTCGGCGAGGAGCCCGCAGCTCGCCGTGCCCGCCCCGCTCCGCTCCGCTCCGCGCTGGGCAGCTCTTTCCCGCTCCTCGCAGCCGCCAGCCGAGTGCTCTGTCCCGGGATGCTGCCCAACCTCAGCGGCTATTACCGCTTCGTCTCCCAGGAGAATATGGACAACTACCTGCGCGCGTTGGGTAACTCCTCCGTCCTCCTTCCTTCTTACTCCTTTTTGTCTCCAGAAATCTCAGCCCGCGGGACCTGGGAAGGGGAGGAAGGGTCTTGGGCAACCCTCCGGTCATTCTGTCTGAGACTGTCGCTTTTGGTGGGAGGGGGAGAGGAGGCATCCCTGGAGCTGGAGCCCCCTGCCCAGAGAGTGGAGGAACCCCGTGGAGGAGCCTGGGCAGCCCGCACGTCTCCCTCCATTTCATCCTCCAGATATCAACGTGGTCCTGCGCAAGGTGGTCTGCCTGCTGAAGCCTGACAAAGAGATCATCCACACAGGGGACCACATGGTCATCCGCACAATCACCTCCCTGCGGGACTACGTCATGGATTTTGACCTGGGGGTCCAGTTTGAGGAAGACCTGGGACCCGTAGATGGGCGCAAGTGCCAGGTGAGGATCCCCAGCGGAGCTGGATAATGGCGACTGGGATGAACCAGAACTTCAGGGACTTGCCTGGCTTTTAGTTCACGAGCAAGGTGAGAGCCCCACCCAGAGCTGGCCTGCCCCACAGGTCTATGGGCTCAGAGCCATGGGCTCTGTAAGGAAATCACTCCCAGTGAGGGAGGAAAGCAATACACAGCCAGACCTGGTGCTTTGGGATCCAGAAGGGTACTAGATCTTGCCACAAAGAGCATCTGTCCCAAGGAGCCACCTAAGAGACACCAACCATCTCAGGGACCACATTTGAAAATGTGACAGGAGCACTCAGTGTCATCACTGGAAGCCTGTATTGCTTTTGTTGGGTCCATGTCTTCCCCTCTGCTTTCTTTCAGACGACTGTCTTCTGGGAGGGCGACCAGCTGGTGTGTGAGCAGCTAGGGGAGAAGAGGAACCGCGGCTGGCGGCACTGGCTGGAGGGAGACCTGCTGCACCTGGTGAGGAGGGGGCCATGCAGCTCACCTGATGCCAAGCACAGTTAGTGGGTGGGGGGGGCACAGCGCAAGTGCTGTGAGCTGTTGGTGAGCCTGCGCAGCCTCCTTCCAGCTCCACTGAGGCTTCACCCCAGCTCCTCAGGGGCAATGGCCACTTCTCGTAAACATCCGCCACCAGAGTTCAAAAGTTAATGCTGCGCAGCGGCTGCTGCGGCCCGTTCCACCCTCAGGGTGACCTGCCAAGGCTCAGCCGGAGGACACAGGTCTGCAGCCTGAACTCCTCTTTCTCCTCCTTTCCCCAGCGCATGACGGCCGAAGACGAAGTCTGTGTTCAGGTCTTCCGGAAAGTGAAGTGACCACTGGCTGCTGGGACAGATGCCCAGGCTGTGGCCCCACTCTCCAGTGTGTGAACTGTCCCAGATTAAAGAAGCAAACTCGATGGCAGCGAGCCAGGCTCCCTGTAGCAGCGTGTTTTCTTCTGCCTCGATATGCGGCAGGATGGAAGAAGGCCTCCCGCGGCCGCGGTCAGGTCACGGCGGGCCAGGCCCCAAGAAGGGCGAGGCGGGGAGAGGGGACGGCTGGAGTGTGTCCAGGCGGCCAGGGTGGGCCGAGGCAGGGAGGAAGATGGGCCGCCGAGTGCACGGCGGCTCCTTTCAGAATAAGAGCTGGGTGGGAGGGAGGGAGGGAGGGAGTGAGGGGAGGCGGAGGCCATCCAGCCGCCCCACACTGCGAGTTTCTTGAGTTTCTTACGGATGGCTACAGGCACTTGCTGCTGCTGAGCCCGGACAGGCCCCTTCCTGGTCCACGTTGTTCTCTTCTCCTGCCTCCCCTCACTGTAGCAGCCCCAGCACAGTCCCTCGGCTCCCTCTGGAAAGCCGAATTTGGAGGCCCGAGTCAGCAAGGATAGCTGAGGCTGCCTCTTCTGAAACCACCAGTGCAAGGCCCCAGGTCCTGTTGCCTGCAGACATCATTTTTGTCTCAGGATTCTGAAATCTTCAAGCTATAGTGCAGAAATGGTTCTTCGAGGTCCAGGATTTTTGTGTGAAATCCAAGGGTTGGGGTGAGGTAGGAAGCCCCTTGTAGTTCATGTTCACTGCATTCCTGGGAAAGCCCAGTGAGAAAAGAAGGCTCTGTCTCTTCTCCAGGTGTAAGAAACCACTGTCTCTAGCCCCTGCACTCCACCTTGCTTTACTATCCTCCTTTGACTGTCACAGCTTCCCTGGTTCACAGCTCCCCTCCACAGTCAGAGACCAAGGGACAGAACCAAGGGACGTGAGGTCCCCTGAAAAGATGGGCAAAGACAGAGGTGTCCTTCAGTGAGGATACCAGATGGGATGTGCAAAAGGCCCCTGTGGGTTATTTCTGAAGGAAACTTGTGGGTGCCCCTGAACTACAGATTGAAGAGCTCTGTACTCAGAAATGTGTAGCTACTGACACTCAAAGAGCCAGGAGATAGGCAGATTTTGAAAACATAGGCTTGTTTCAAGCTGATTAAATGCATTTTTTTCCCTCCAGCAGCTCATCTAAAAAGTAGTACTTTCCAAAGAGCTTCTCAGAGAAATGAAAATATGACTGTGATGAGAAAAAGACTACTAAAGAACAAGCAGTATGCAAGGGGTAAGGTAGCTGCAGCTGTATCTGTAAGTGCTGACCTCTGGCTCTTCAAGGTTGTCTCTGAGGACATCACTGGCTGCAGCATCCTGTCAGTATCCACAGTGCAAAGGTGCCACTGGCTGGGATGTAACCAAACACATTGGGCAGTCATAACCAGGCCATCCAGGACATCATTTGTCTGCTCCATGTAGACCTCCATGAACCATTATTCCATCTATCAGGAGCCTCTACATTACCTCTGTTGTATTGTGAGGTTGTAAGAGCCAGGGCTTTGACTGATAGCAGCTGATGAGCTGATTGAACTGTTGCCCTCATCCCACTCTTCAGTACAAGGAGCCTTTCTGAGAGTTGATTCTGATCCCCAACACCGAGCTTGCTTCCCCATGTCCAAACTAATATCCTCCAGACTGTGTGATCGCCTAATTTCAGGTTCTGCACCAAAAGCTGGTGCACCTTCTTAACTTTGCTTTTCTGACCTATGTTCTGGCTTGGTGGTAGACAACTATTGCCTTCAAGTGGTTAACCATGACAGACTCTTAACTGGCATGCCAACCATCCACATAATTGCCAAAGAAGCCCCTGAGGTGATATGCTGAATAGGCTGAGTGGTTTGCTTCTGACTGCTTGCCAGCCATCCTGTACAGATGGCAGCATGTTTTATTAGGGAAGCATCCAGTTGTGCCAAACCACCAATAGGAATCAGACCCATTTGGTGTGGTCCACAGCCATAGTAATCATAAGGGGTAGTATTCCAGACTATTACAGTGTTTCAGGCACTATCTATCTACTATCACTAACAATTTACTGGTTGCTGCTCACCATTTCATACCAGGGGAGAAGATCCATTCCTTGAGTCCTGAGCCTTTTTTTGAAGTAGGTCACCTTCTCCACATAAACCAGAGCTGTAGGAGTGGCACAACATGTCTGAGAAAGTGATAAGCCATTTAATAGTACAGTGAAGCTGTGTAAAGCCCAAGCCCTAAGACTAGTGGCAGAGTGTCCCCAAAAGGCAATAAATGATCAAGTAGAGATATCTGAGCGTTGCTTAGTCAAAAAGAGTGTTTGAAGGTAAAGTGTCCAGGGAAAGCAGCTCAGTGTTAATGTGCGGCCGGTTGATTTTTACACAATTCTAGTTTTAGCAGCTACTTGGGCTTTCTTAATACCTTTAAGATAAATCACAAAGTTAGACTGTATGATTCTTAGCACTTTGTCAGCACTTAAGCATTAGCCAATTTGACACAATCAAATGCAGTGATTTAGTTAAAGGTTTGAGAATGGCAAGGTTCATTTGAAACTTACAGACAGGGTATTGGAGGGGAGGTTTCTAAACTCAGTTGCATGCTCAGGGACCTTCTCTCCTTGGGTGGATTACTCACCTTTACCTTTCATTGGCTCTCAGCAGATGATCTGTCCCAAAAAGGGCTCCTCTTCTTCGACATCTTTCAGCAGTGAACCTCAAGAAGCTTACTTTGAGAAGTGTCCCAGCTCAGAGAGACATCATGGATCACAGCCTGCTGCAGTCCTTGAGAGCTCAAGGGGCTCTTCACTTAGGGCCATTATTTATAGACAACAAGACAATTGACTTTAGCCTGCAAACTTTCCACTCTGGCCACAACTGAGGTGAGGCAGTCCTGGAACTCTCTCTTCCAGCCCTGTCATTTCAGTACTCTCCAGCTCGTACTGTCTTGGTACCTCTCAGATCAGACTGTGGCTCAAAGTGCCAGAATTCCAGTCAGAGGTAGGGAGTGCCTGCTCATCCCATCTCACTTCAGTCAAAGCACAATGGTAGCTTATCTTGAGATTGCAGAGTGGTTCGGGGGGCTGCACCACCACAACAGGTTAGCCTGAGTCTGCAGCCCTGCCTGTATGATTCTACTGTAAGAGAGGTGGAGTAGCTACAGGAGGCCTAACAGAGGTGTTCCTCTGTCTTTCTTGCTTCAGGCTTGAGGATGAAGTATCCAGCTCAATTTCTTTTCAGTGTGAGAGAGCGTCTGCACATCAGAGAATAATCTCATGCACGCTCCTAGGCTGCTGACCAGCTTTCTTTCCAATGACCTCCTGAACCACATTGTATTCAAAGCAGCAGAGAAATTACACAGAACATCTGAAGGGGGGCCCCAACCAACGGGAGCTCTGGAGCAGAACAAAAGGAAATCAAGTAGGTCTATGGGGCATGTATGGGAAGCGGGCTGCTCCAGACAGACACACCCCAAGGTGTTCACCCTTACTTTAGCAGCTGAAGTTCTTTCCCAGTGCCACGGATGGTGTTACCAGGCGAAAAAAAAAAGCAACAACAAAACATGGGAGATTTATCTCGAAAGTGCCTCTGGGAACTCCTAATAGTGCTTCTTGGATGTAAGATTCTTGTAAATGACACATTGAAATGATCAGCTTCCTTACAAATGATCCTAAATTACATCTGCCTATCCATCCTTTGCAAGTGAACACTCTCCCTTACCAGTGACCTGCTGGTAACAGGTCTCTCAGCAGTTTCTGGTGCTTCCCAGCTTCTTTCCAGATGTGGTGTGTCTAAGTAAAAGCTTCCCTTTGTGTGGGACTAAGTCAGAAGAACCCACTCTACCACAGCACAAAAGTGAGGCTGCCCAAATTCATACACTAGGAAGTACCAGTATAATATCCCCTGCTTAATCTTAATTCGGATGTTTGGGACCATGCATTGTTATTACAGAGGCACTAACTGCACATTTACGTGATCTTTTCCAGATAATTCAAAGACATTTTGGTGAACAGTTTTTCTAGTCCTCAGTGCACTTTCCTAAATATCCTGGAAAAGCTTTCATTAATTTATAAACACCATTTTCCTCTTCATTCAACATGTTTTTGAAGCTGTGGATTATTTCCTGTGATTTCAGTGCAAGAATCTCATTAGCTTCTCTGCATCCATAATTCAAAGGGAAAACACTAGAATGGTGACACACCAAAATCGGAAAGCTGTGAAATTTGGAAGTTTGTGAAGCTGAGTCCAAGGCTTGGGCACTGTTTTGATGAAAGCCAGAAATGTGTTTGCAGGTTGCTATCTTCTCTCACTTTTCCATTAAATAACAAATGCTTTTATCCATCTCGTTTCTCCTAAAAATGCTTCAGACAATTGCATGCAGCAAATAAGAGCCTTTGAAAAAAAGACTTGTTCTCAGAGTGCTTATAATTCTGTAGGCCTCTTCATTTTTATTAATGTCTGCTTAACTCAAAAGCCTGAGGTTTCTTTCTTTCCCCGAAGAAGCTCCCAATTCTCATCTCAATAAATAAATAAATGCATAAATGATCGGAAGCATTCTTCAGCAAATCAGAGCAGAGCAGAGGTGATTTTTTTGATGGTTTGATTTTCTAAAGTTCATACTTAAAAAATTGTAAAGGCTCAATTTCTGCGCTTCTCTCCCTACCAGAAATTTCCCCAAGACGGAGCAGGAGAGGCTGTAGGAGTGCATACTTAGGAGCTGCTGGAATGCAGTTCAAATCATCACCAAAGATCTCCGGTGACCGTTTTTTTCCACCTCCTTGCCCTCTTCTGTAGAAATGAAACTTTGCTTTTGCCTGGCTAGGGTTTAAGTGCCCCCCAAAGCCCTCCCTGGCCCCGGCCCCAAGGCCGGCGTCGGCGCGGAGCTGCAGCAGCTGGGCAGCAGAGGGCAGCAGGAGCCGTGCTGGAGGAGCCCGGTCCCGTAGCGGCTGCCCGCAGCCCGGCTCTGCCTCCCCACCCACTGCTCTCACCACCCACCGGCGGGGCCGGGCTGCGTGTAGCTCGGGGCAGTGCAGCTCGGGCTCGGACAGAACGGGTAGAAAGAGAGCAGCGGGCACCTCGGCCGAGCGCATGGAGATGTGAGTGTGGGGAACGGGGACGCACCGCCTTTCCGGGAGGGTGGTGGGCGATTAGACTCTTCCAGGGAGGTGAAGGCTTACCTCGTGCTTGCTATCCCTCCGAAAAACCTTTGCTAGGGCGAAGGAAGGAGGATCAACCAGGTGGATCTTTTCATGAGATCTGGGCAGTGAGAGTGTTTTGGAGGAGTACTGATTCCCATTTCCCAGAGAGGGAGAGGGAAAAGAAAGAGAAACAAATGAGAGCCAGTTTTTTTCAGGAGGAGGACTTGGGCATGACGGAGCAGAGGGTTACACTGGAGGCACCGCAAGATTGCTCCTTAGTAAACTGAGATTGAGGTCTTCAGAAACTGACCACATGGAATGAGGCAAAACCCTAAACTAGCAACGATCAGAAGTGACCCACTGGCCCAGAGCAAAGGGGAACCACGCTTACAGTGGTTCTGAGGAACGTAGCCCATAGCTGCTGGGAACAAACAGCCGCTGCCTGGGGAATTCACCCATGATCCCTCCAAGTGCTTGCCAGGTGAACAGATCTCTTTGGCTGGATCACAACACCTTGCTGGAGTTGGTCAGCGCTGATGTTTTCATTTCCGTGGTTCTACTTGTTCCTGAGTGATCCTAGCAAAAAGCGGGACCTGCAGCTAGGCCTCTCATGTTTGCATTTTGCTAGACAGTGTGCAAGCCACCTGTGAAGTCTCTCCCCTGATTTCGGATGACTGAGTTTTGTGCTGTGTCATAATGTACTTGCCGTGTTCGCAGGCACATTCCTTTTCTCCTATGGGCCATCCTCTTTTTTGGAGTGATCAGTTCCAGTCCAGTCCCAAGAAAGCTCTTTGGGGAGATCAGATCTCCAAACTATCCCAAGCCATACCCCAACAATAACATCAGCAGTTGGGATATCGTTGTTCCCAAAGGCTATGTGGTGAAGCTGACCTTCAGATATTTTGACCTGGAGCCATCTGAGACCTGTTTCTATGACTATGTTAAGGTATGTGGATAGATACCTGGGGCAGTGGGTGGCTGGAAATGGGCATGCTGCTCATTCACGAGGCTTCCTCTCACACTCTCCATGGAGGACAGGGAAGGAGCTAAAGATGGTAACGGGTGAAGCAGATGCCGGCAGTTTGTGGCTGAATAATAGTGATGCATAACTGACTGTTATGAGGCTACAGTGATTTCCCCTTAACCTTGACAGATCAGAGCAGACAAGAAGAGCTTGGGGCGATATTGTGGGCAGCTTGGGTCAACCACAGGCAATCACCCAGGAAGAAAAGAGTTTGTATCTAAGGGAAACAGGATGCATCTTTCATTTCACTCTGATTTCTCCAATGAAGACAATGGCATGGTCATTCCCTACAAGGGCTTCCTGGCCTATTATAAAGCTGTGGGTGAGTAGGAAATACTCTGTCATGCAGAAAGAAGCTTTGCAGGTCCAACTAATTTTCCTCCTTGACAGGCAAATCAAGAGAATCCTTGAGCAACGATACTGATCTCTGTATACTTTAGGAGTACAGCAGATAGGTTTGACGCTTTCCTCCTCTTACCCCAGCATCTCTTACCTCTTCAGATCTTGATGAATGTGATCCTAACAATGCTGCTGAGGATGGTGAGGGGCTTCGGTGCCAGCATATCTGTCACAACTATGTGGGTGGCTACTTTTGTTCTTGCCGACCTGGCTATCAGCTCCAAAGCGACTACCACTCTTGCAAAGGTAAACTGAAAGTCTGAAAGATTGGATGGACTATGGAGGATTCCAGAGCAGGAGCCCTTCGGCTGGGAAGGGTGGGAGAAGTGGTTTAGGAAGCAGTTAACGGGACAGCAGCTGGCACAGCCCCGTGTTGTGACCTTTGCTTTCTTCCTCTACACCAGTGGAGTGCAGCAGTGAGTTGTTCACGGAGGCATCTGGGTACCTGAGCAGTCCTGACTATCCCCACCCCTATCCTGAAGACCTCCAGTGTAACTACAGCATCCGTCTGGAAAAAGGCCTGTCTATCATCCTCAAGTTCTTGGAACCCTTTGAGATTGATGACCACCAGCAAGTCCGTTGTCCCTATGATCAGCTCAAGGTACTGGAAATTAGCAAATTCTCCTTCAAGCCCTGCTGCCAGGGCTGGACAGGAATTCTGCAATACCGCTACTAGCATGAGAAATACAGAATTAGTACAAAAAGAATGCCCCACTATGAAAAACTGAGCTGTTCCTTTGTCCCTCCCTCAGAAAATTTAACTACCGTTGTCCTGAGACCAGGAGGCTCTGGGTCACACACTTCTGTGAATGGAGCAAAAAAATCATCTTTCTTGAAGTTTTATGCCCTTTTGCTTTAATCTCAGGATTCAAATCGGTTGATAACTTCAACTCCCACAGTAAAGGAGGAGAGCTTGTGGTCGGTCACTCATTTGTTCTGATCTGACAGTGCAGCCGTCAGCAAAGATGGGTCAGACAGCCAGCCCGCCCATCATTAGGCACTTTGGCAAACTTGGTCTGGATTGAGATAGGGATACTGAAGCGAAGACATGTATGTTTCTGTCCCTGTGATACTTGATTTTGTCACCAGATTCAAGCACAAGGGAGAGAGATTGGTGAATTCTGTGGCAAGAAGTCACCTGGCAGCATAGAAACCAAAAGCAATGAGGTGGACATACTGTTCTTCACTGATGAATCAGGGTTCAGTCGTGGTTGGAAGATCCACTACACCTCAGAGAGTAAGATATTTCTTCCCCAAAGACTACTGCAGCCTATCTACACCATTTATTAATAACCACGGTCTTCATCCCCTTTTCTAACAGGAATACGGTGCCCGCAGCCTGTCCCACGGGATCAGTTTACCATCATCAGAGACCTGCAGCCTGTGTATCGATATCAAGACTATTTCATTGTCAGCTGCCAGACTGGCTATAACTTGATGAAGGTGAGAACCCTTCTCATCTCCCTTCAGCTGTATTCTGTCTTCTCTTCAGTCTGTGTCTTTCAACTTTCAGTACAGTTTTCTTCGGAGATTTCACTCCTGGCAATCTCTTGCAATTTCTGTCTTTCCTTGCATCTGTAGGCATTTTTTTCCCAGTGTTTTCTCTTTTCCTAGCCTCTTTCCTTGCACATTCTTTATCTCATGAAAAGGCAAGCCCCAGTAGATGAGAGAACAAAGATGCCAGGAAGAACTGGTAAACAAGTCTCTCTTTGAGAGGATATGAAATCAGACTTGAAGCAGAATATGCTACCTGCTTTCATGACCATCCTGCTGTCAGGACTCTGTACTGTCAGCACCTCAGACCTTTCACATTTTTGTGGTTGCTGGCCACTTACATTTTGGCTTGTTATGCATAATTTGTAGCCTGTAGCAAACACAAGATGGAAGGAAGGCAGCAAAGAGAGAGGCCGGCAACTGGAACACAGTGCTGTGAGGGAGCAGTAGAAAGACAGGCAGTTAGGATAATATTTTTGTGTGAGGGAAGGGAATTTGTGTGTTGTGTGAACGGAATATGAGGCTCCGTACAGCCAGCAATGGTTTTTTTTTTGTTTGTTTGTTTTCTGTGCAGGGCAACCAGAAGCTGCTGTCCTTCACTGCTGTCTGCCAGGCTGATGGGACATGGCATCAACCCATGCCCCACTGTGAAAGTGAGTGAGCTGAGTGCTGGAATTTTGCCCCTTGCTCTAGGTTATTCCCCCAAGTACACAGTGAGCTCAGCTCCTGTGGCTCAATTTGTCTTTGGCCATAGACTCATAGGTATGCTGACTGGAAGGACCTGTAAAGGCCTCCTTGGCCACTGTTAACTCTCATTACCCTTTTTGTTTCTAAAAACCTAAATGTTTTTCCTCCCTTACAAAAATGCATAAAGTATCACTAAGAAGTCAATACAAAGTAGTAGCATCTAAAAGCAAAAGATCCCAGTTCGGGATCCATTTTGGAAGAACCACTCTCTGCCCACTGTACTAATTGATTCTCACCATCCTTCATAACATGGCCACGATCCAAATCAAGCCTTAACCTACAGGTATTAAGGCTGTCTTTTACTCATTTCTTTTTTTCTCTCTTTTTTGTAGTTGTGAACTGTGGCAACCCTGCAGAACTGACTAATGGGATATTCAGTTATGTTAATGAACCTGCAAGCAACATCTACCAGTCAGTGATCACATACCAGTGCAATGAACCATATTATCACATTGTCACCGGAGCAGGAGGTGGTGAGTTCTGATCACACACAGATATTGAAATACTGAAATAAAAAGCCCACTAAGATCTCCAGTTATTATTGTCCTAATCTCTGCTCCCCAGTCTCGGGGCTCCTGTGAAGGCTTTCCAACCTTTTCTTGGCTCTGCAGCACAGGTCCTGAGGTTTGTTGCAATCCTGCTTCATTCCCAGTGTCCTTCAAATCCCTCCTCCAGGCTCTCCTTGACTTTTGTTGAAGGTTTAATTCATGATTCTCATGATAGTCATCGGTAGTCATTATTTTTTATTTCCTCTGGTGGATTTCATTCTTTCACCAAAATTTGAGGCACAATGCACCAATATGCTGCAACCCAATCACAGAAAGCCACATTGCTCCAGATGGCAGAAATAAACTCAAAATCCACTCCACTGTAATGCTGCTTACTCTCTATGGAATACTGTCCAACAGCAGAGACATCTAGAGGCTAAATAACATACATGCAGAAAAATCTGTGTTGCAAATTAGAAAAATTAAGGCAACATTCAAAACCATTCACTTGCCTTCTTTTTGCACCTGAGACGTGATTTGATGACACAGGAGTTTTGGTGACAAGAAAAACATAAGAAGTCCATGATTTCTTTGCCCTGGCTGTTCATTTCGCTTCCACAACAATGAATAAATATATAAATAAATACACTTGAATCCATTCCTGGATATGATTGGCAACACAGACCCATAAACAGTTCTGCAGCAAGCCTCAGAGTTGATACACTGGCACTGGAGGCAAGGAATATGCAGCTGAGGGGGTGCTTTAAGTTGATACTAATGTTGAATTTGACCATTTTTGCACCCACGTTCAACTCTTTGATAAAGAGTCAGCGCTCAGTCTGAACAGGTCAAAGTCAGGAGCAAGTAAATATCAGCACTAGCTCATGTAAAATTCTGATGGGAAAGCGTGAGTTTTCAAAGAGAACAGCAAAGAGTTTCTTGGAAATATTTAATACAGTATAAATTGTATAAAATATATTGATCGTATAAAAATTGTTTTTAGTCACCACCACTAACAACTTTCTGAGAAAAGCAGTGATTTTGGGGGTAGTGGAATTTGTGTTAAGAGGTGACCTGCAAGTTATGTGATGGGCAATACGGGTTCAGAAATAGATACTGAACATGTACAGTAACAGATTAATCTTTTTCCTGTTTCTGGGACAAAACACACTATCCTACACTCTGCAAACAACTGCAACCAGAGACTTGAATCTAAAATCCGCATATCTTCTTACCCTTCTTTGGGCTAAATAAAGTCAAACAGGGCTCTGCAAGCATGTGAAGTTACTATTCGCTCAGCTGACACTTTAGGCTTTTCTTCTGCAGAAGTGGTGCCTGAACTTTCCTGTTCTTCTCCTGGAACTGAGGCACTTCAAGATGTATGTGTCCCATATGGACGCATTCTAGATTATACTACAGACAGCTTTTCCTGAAAAAAGGTGCTTTTGGGATGGGAGGGCTGAGTGCAGCACGTGGGACTCCTTGGAGAGGGGAACCCTTCCATTCTTCCTGTGCCTGGGTCTCATTCACTCCCGTCTCATCCTACAGATAGATACACCTGCTCTCCTGAGGGAACCTGGGTGGATCGAGATGGCCAGGAGAGGATTCCTACCTGTTTGCCAGGTCAGTAAGAAACTCTGATATTGTCTGGTATTTACCAATCAATGCTTATCACCAGTACAAAGCAGGGACAACGTGCAGAGAGGAGAGTGAGAATAATGGTGTCAGTAAGGAAGGACAGGAAAATACATCCAGGAAGACAAAAATAAGGTGAACAGTGATGGTGTAGGAAAGAGAGAGACAAGCTGGGGCAATGAAGGATGTCATGATCTCCTTGCCTTTCTCCGCAGTGTGTGGGAAGCCGGACAAGCCTGTTGTTGAAGTCCAGAGGATTGTGGGTGGTGAGCGAGCAGGCAAGGGCAATTTCCCTTGGCAGGCTCTGACTCACATCCATGGACGTGGAGGTGGAGCACTCCTGAGTGATCGCTGGATCTTGACCGCTGCCCACACCATCTTCCCCAAAGGGTCAGCAAGGAACAATGTAAGCCTAGATGAGCTAACAAAGGAGGCTGACATTTACCTTGGCCACACCAATGTGGATGAGCTCCACAAGATGGGTACCCACCCTGTACGTAGGATCTTTGTCCATCCTGATTACAATCCTAACGATGAGCATAACTACAATGGAGACATAGCACTGCTGGAGCTGAAATACCCAGTAACCCTAGGCCCTACAGTACTCCCCATCTGTCTCCCAGATACTAGCAACACCACATTCTACATGGATGGGTACATGGGCTACGTGAGCGGCTTTGGTGTGGAAAAAAACTTTCTTTCAAATCATTTGAAATATGTGAAACTACCAGCTGTTTCTCACGAGAAATGCCAGGAATGGCTGGATACTAAGACTAGAGACAAACCTATGGTTTTCTCTGAGAATATGTTCTGCGCTGGCTTCCTCCGTCAGAAACGAGATACATGCCAGGGGGATAGTGGGAGTGTCTTCACAGTGTTAGATGTGGAAAGTGGTCGGTGGGTGGCTACAGGTATTGTTTCTTGGGGTATCGGCTGTGCCCAAGGTTATGGCTTCTACACCAAGATCCTCAACTATTTGGACTGGATCAAAGGGATAATAAAGGAGGATAGGCTCTAAATGTTCCTGTCCAGCTGAAGAATCACTGATATCATATAGATTTCCAGATACAGAAGATCATATCCAAAGCTTTTGTTGATGTCCTAAAGGCTTTTCAAACACAGAGACCATGTAACCTTAATCATGAGCATTTCTGAAAACCACTGTATTGTCTGATGAATTTTTGGTGGCACCATCAAAACTGAGCACAACTGCTGTCCTACCAGCAGTCTGTGGAAGGCCTTTGTAGGTGTTCTAGTTCTTCCAAATGAAGTCTTATTTTTGGATGAAGTCTTAATTATATCAGAGATGTCATGGCAGCAAACATACCATTGTCTGAAGTGCTGACAACATCATCAAACTACTGCAGTCTAATTTTGTAGGCCACATTGTGTGGAAAGTTTGCAGTGCAGCAAACCTTGAAGGATGTGCTGAGTACAGTGTGCATATGCCCATTGGCATCAGTGAAATTCTATGAATATTAAAATAATTGCTGGAGAAACCAAGTGTGTTATGTTTTTCTGTCTTTGTTTTATAACAACTATTATAAATTCCCCATAACTGAAAGCAACTTACAGACTATCTATAGAGTGATTGCTTTGTCTGCCACTAAAATACTTACAGTTGTGCAAGTGCAAGTGGGAGTTGCTCTCTTCTCAAAAAGCTGTTGTTACCCAGTCCGAAACTGTAGATGGCTTCAAGAGAGTCAAGAGTCAACTGTATAGTGCCACATTCAAAAGACAAGGAATACAACAATCAATATCGTGAAGAGAAGTTCCCAGGAATATTTACTGAACAGAATTTGACAGCAGATTTTTTTGTATGCTATGTGAAATAAAGCTCTAACTGCAGAACAGTAGCTCTAAAATGATTCTGACTCGGAGAGAAGAAGATGCCTCTAATGTTGTGGATATTCTCTGCAGTTGTCTCTTAAGTAATTTTTTTACTGCAGAACCTTCTTCTTGTGACAGAGGAACTCCGGGCATGAGATCATAGTTGCCTTCTTGCTCTGTTTTCAGAGCAAGACCTGTGATCCAGGTCCAGATCTCTGGTGTCAAGTTTTCTCATTTGCTTTCGAGTTAATATACCCTGAGCATTGATCTGTGAAATTGTATACCTGTTATAAACTCACTCATGACCTTCAGAAGTCAGAATTCTGTCATGTTTGCCAATTTTATGGGCAAAATGGAACAAAGGCATGTAAACATAAGATCACAGAATCATAGAATCATTAGGGTTGGAAAAGGTCACTAAGATTATCTACTCCAACCATCAACCCATCATCACCATGCCCCCTAAACCATGTCTCCCAGTGCCACATCTACCCTTTTCTTGAAAACCTCCAGGGACGGGTGACTCCACCACCTCCCTGGGCAGCCTGTGCCAGTGCTTCACCACTCTTTCTGAGAAGAATTTTTTCCTAATATCCAGTCTGAACCTCCCCTGGCACAACTTAAGGCCATTACTTCTTGTCCTATTGCTAGTTACCTGGGAAAGGAAGCTGACCCCCACCTCACCACAACCTTGCTTCAGGTAGCTGCAGAGAGCGATAAGGTCACCCCTGAGCCTCCTCTTCTCCAGATTGAACAATCCCAGCTCCCTCAGCCACTCTTCATAAAACTTTTGTTCCAGACCCTTCACCAGCTTTGTTGCCCTTCTCTGGACACGCTCCAGAACTGCAATGTCTTTCTTGTAGAGAGGGGCCCAAGACTGAACACAGTACTTGAGATGCAGCCTCACCAGAGCCAAGTACAGAGGGATGATCACCTCCCTGGTAGTCCTGCTGACTGCTCTATTTGTGATACCAGACAGGATGCCGTCAGCCTTCTTGGCCACCTGGGCACACTGCTGAATCATGTTTAGCTGGCTGTTGACTAAGATGACTAGATGCGCAGGAGCAATGAATTAACCCCAGTCTCTGGGGAGAGAAGGGAGACTGAGGCATATGCAGTTAAGGAGTATTCCATATTCCAGAAACAGAATTTCTGGGATGCTCTGTGAGTTCAGGTGTCAAAAACAACAAAATATTCAACTCTTCAGTCATTGTAAAAATTAGGAAAAAATACTGAGAAGCCATCATAAATATCTCCTGCTTTGCGGTAAGCTAGGAAAATTTGGGAATCTGGCAAGGAAGATAGACAATTTGCCCCCAGTCTCTGTAGAAAGCATGTCCAACTCCTGGCGCCACATAGGACCACCCAAAAATCAGACCATATGTCTGAGAGCAGTGTTCAAATGCTCCTTGAACTCCTGCAGCTTGGGGCCGTGCCCCCTGCCTGGGGAGTCTTTTCCAGGGCCCCACCACCCTCTGGTGCAGAACCTTTTCGTAACCCCCAGCTGCCCCTCCCCTGACACAGCTCCATGCCGTTCCCTCGGGCCCTGTTGCTGTCACCAGAGAGAAGAGCTCAGCACTGCCCCTCCACTCCCTGTGAGGAGCTGCAGCCGCCATGAGGCCTCCCCTCATCCTCCTCTGTGTTGAACTAGGGGACTTCATCTGCTCCTCCAGACCCTTCACCATCTTTGTAGCCCTCCTTTGGATTCTCTCTAATAGTTTTTTGTGGTCCCCAAAACTGCACACAGTACTCAAGGTGAGGCTGCACTAAGCAGAGCAGAGTGGGACAATCCCTTTTCCTTCTCCCACTCTCAATGCTGGGCCTGATGCACTCTGGGGTATGGTTGGCCCTTTTGGCTGCCAGGGCATGCAGCTGACTCCGATTCAATCTGAAGTCAACCGGATTCCACAGATGGGCTAAAACTGCAGCCCTAACTGTCCAGGAGGAATAATTCCCTTTTGCACTCCAAAAGATGAAAGCTGAGATGAGCCCACATACAATAGCAACATGGAAGAATGACTATATAACTTAACACTAGATTAAAGTTGGCACATACAGTTACACGAATAAAAATCATTCAACATCCTGTAGGTCACAGGAATGTGGTATAAAACCTTTGGTTACAAGCCCAACAACAAAATAGCATTTTCCTTTTTACACATACTTAGAAATGGAAAGTGCTTGAACTGAGTGCTGGAGTCTACATGAAGTCACCCAGGAGATGCACACATCTTCCTCACCATTTCCTAGACTTTCAGAAAAATTTAAGCTGCAAGAGAAAATACCCAGTCAAATATTCTGCTGATGGTAGGACTAGCTTGGGAGCTTCAGGGTCTTGCCTGGGCAAGCTCTGAAGATATTGAGTAACAGAGGTTCCCTAGTCTTCTGTGGCACATGTTCCAGTGCCCCTTGTCTCGTCTCTCTTCACTTTTTTGAAGAGTCTGCTGTCTAATCCTCCTTTAGGTAACTTAAGACAGTACTTAGATCCCCTTCTTAACTTCTTCCTTTTCAAGCTGAACAAGCAGAGTTTCTGGCATCTTTCTTCATATGCCATCTGCACCAGTCCCCTGACAATCTTAGTCAAAGGATTACTGTGAGGGATTTGGACTTGAAGTAGTGATCTGGAGCAGAAGACACTCTTAACACATATTAGATGGTCTTTTCCCACAATACTACCTTCCCAAAATCAGGCCATTTTTATTTCTTATCTAAAACAATAAAGTTTGAAAAATTAAGCTCTAGGTACAGTTAAATGAAGAGTTTTGAAGATATTCTGTTCTTCTGCTTAGCTTGATTCAGTCTGAAGTCTGAAGTCCTTGTTGCTGGTGGTGGTTGGTCAATGTGCTGCAACAAGCTCAGAAAAAATTTCAGAGAAAGTCTTATGTAGAGAAGTAAGGTAGCGTAAGTTGCAGCTTGACGAAAGTTGGCAATATGTTGGTTCAGTAAGTGACTGGACTCTTGATTTAGGGAGTTTCAGGGAGATCTAGGTCTAGACTGATAAGGAGAAAGACACTACACACATAGGAAGCAAGTTTGGACATTCTTTAATGCCATTAGATATTTTGAATGACATAGGAAATATGGAAATCAGAAACTAGGCTTTGAGCCTACCCTGGGACTAACAATTATTCTCTCTCCCCTACATTGAAACCTCCCTGTCAGGTAGGGCATGGGTAGGTCTTCATCAAGTGGGAAAAATGAAATAGAAAAACTGAGAGGAAGCAGAAGGAGACTCCTTATACAGAATAGCATCTTCCTCTTATGCTTCCTCATAGTAAAGTGTGGAAGAGGAAAGTGAAATTCCCTTACCGGTCATAATGACAGTGAGGAAAAAACAATGCGTATTCCTGACTCTCTACTCACTCAGCACAGACACAGTGAGTTGCCCTGTTATACATGAAAAGCGAACAGAATCATAGCCAGAACATGTAACCATCGCATTTAGGAAGAGTGACTGTGCTAAAGGGAGAAAGAGCTGATCAGCTAATTCTGCGGAGCTTCTTCGTGCTCATGCGTATTCATGGTCTCTGTAATCCAGTCCAAATAACGCACTACCTTGGTGTAGAGACCAAAGGTACCACATTTTGGTCCCCAGGAGATCAACCCAGCCACATAGTACTGGTTGCTATTAAGAGGATCTTGGATGGAATAAGCTCCACCGCTATCCCCCTTACAGCTGTCCTTGCCACCACCAGCACAGATCATATTGTCGGTGAATCGGTATGCACTGGAATCAGCAGAGCCCTCTGGTTTCACAGATTGGCACCTGTCCATGCCCACCACAGGAATCTGGGCCTTCCAAAGATAATTGGGCAGTCTTCCTTTCTCCTTCTGCCCCCAGCCAGCAATATAGCCTAGAGTCCCTATTTGTAGCTCATATTCAGGCGATTTACCAGGAAGACAGAGGGGTGAGATGTTTGGACCCATCTGCACAGGATCCTTCAGCTTCAGTAGTGCAATATCATTATCAAAATCAGTCCTGTAGGAGTTTGTGGGCAGCCTCTTCCAGCCTGGATGGATGAATGATGCTTCTGGAATCAGCCGCTTGCCACGTTTGTCCAAAACATCTCTACCAACATTGATTGTCCCAGCAAACATGTCAGGTGTGTCATATCCGTCCAGCACATGAGCTGCAGTCATTACCCATCTTTCAGAGATGAGCACACCAGCTCCTCTTGGGTTTTGAAAATACACCTGCCAGGGAAAGTTGCCTTCCTCTGCACGGGTGCCTCCAAAAATCTTTCCCGTCTCTCGGATAGGATTACTAGGTATGCCACAGACTAGAAGGAAAAGAAAGAAAGAGGAACCAGATGGGAGAATTAGCAGTTACAAACTGAGGTTTATCCAGTAATACTGAAAAGCCCATCGTCGCCACTTTCTTGTATCTTCTAAATCATTTTTGATTCTGAGCAATGGACTTCTGCTTATATTCTATGCCATAGAATTCATAGAATTTGAAAGAAGCACTTATAAAGAAATTCAAGAAAATTCAAGCAAAAATCCTATCAAACATTCAATTTAGTCTGAAAATGCTCATTCTCAAATTCTTGTTACGTAATGCTAAACTTTCACAACTGTTGTCAACCAGTCAGTGCTGGGTTTGCCAAAGCTCAAAATTTCATTGTGTTGTAGTTAGCATTTTTGCTTTGCTGAGTTACTTCCTGTAGGTAAAAGTAAATATTTTTTCAAATATTATAAAAAATATATTTTTAAGTAATTGGAAGAATGACACTACTATTTGAAAGGATTTTTTTGTGCGTGTGTGTAAACTACAGATAGTCTCAGATTAGGTGTTCACATGTGTTATTGATGTTTTTCCATTTTCCCTTTCCATTTTTTAGTATGTAAAATCTTAAGCAATGGGTCAGTGGAGATCTTATCTGAGTGTTGTCAGTGCAGAAATGCTCTGTGCTCTTTGAATAAAATGTTCTATCAGGCTATGCAGAATGTGGGATAAGGGCAAAAATAAGGCTGGTCATTATTACATAGCTAGGAAACTGATTGCTTTTTACATTGTCTGGTTTACATTGAACCCTTAGTCATATTGTCAGAGGCATCGTGTACAGATAGCAGTAGGGATTCTGCCTCCACGAAGAGAGGTTGTTAAGCTGAACAGTGTCCAGAATACATACGATTTTAAATTCTCTTTATGATCTGGAAGTTAATACTCAGCCACAACTGTCAGCAGTGAGGAGCAGACATAGCACCCATGCACTTTCCTCCTCAGTTTCTCCCATGAATACAATGAGAGGATGAGAAAGACTTGGTCAGAGATATTGCTTAAGCTTTCAGACCCATTAAGTGTTGCTGAACACTGAAGGACACATGCTCCTAAAGTGCTTAGGTTTTTAGGTTTAGACTTCAAGTGAGAGTGGTGAAAGTCCTTTCCCTATAGCGCCACATCACCAGTATCTGATGGAAAGCTGAATCCAAGGAGGGTTTGAAGAGAAGCTACAGCTTTCAGTATTGTTTAGGAGAGACCAAGGAAAGAAAGACCTGGTATTGCCAGACATCTCTTTTGACCTGTCAGTCTTTTTGCTACATGCAAAACAGTCAGAGATCTGAAGAACTGAACAACCTGAGAATGTGCACACTTGAAGGTATGCAGAAACAGAGTAAATGAAAGAAGCACAGGTCTTCATTACTACATATACATATATATTCACAGGTTTTGATAGTACCTGCAACACATTTTGGTAGCTCTGTTCCCATTTCTTCATTGATCCATTGTCCACTGTCTGAGCATTGATACACCACTTTGAAAACACAAGAAAAGAGTGCCAGAAGGATACAATCAAGATGAAGAGAGTGTTAGCAGTGTTATTATATAAGACAGTGTATTACCCTTACAATTTCCAAACCAAGCATAGCTTGGTAAACATTGGTGAGATCTCTCTAAAAGCGGAGAACTCCACCAGGATGCGTCTGCCCCTGTTTAGTAGGGACCTCATCTAATAGGTTTCTTGAGTCCTTTACTTCTCCACCAGAGATGTGTGGTAAACATCTCTGTGGTTCATATACCAGACAAACGGAGACAGGACTTGCTAATACATCTAAGGTCAATAGCCCAATTATAGACATTATGTCAGTGTATTAAACACAAAAGCAACACAAAACTACTGCCTGCAACCCCACACCAATAAGAATCTTTTCACAGCCTTGACTTAATGGAGTATAATCCCAGCCCCATGACAATAGCAGTACTATTTCTTAGGCCTTTCATCAATTAAATATGTTTCTGTAGCAGACACAACACTTACCTTCCTGTTTGTTTTTTAAGGTATAGTAAGGTGCTTTGCAAGAATACTGGACAGTAGCTTTGTACAGAGGCTCACGAAGTTCAGAGATGTATTCATATTTACCATTGTCAATAGGACTGGGATCACCACAGTTCACAGCTGTAGAGAAGAAACAAACAATCAAAAACTATCAAAGGGGTATCTTCACCCAACAATCTGATTATTCTGTAGTATGGGAAACCACTCATCTCTGCTGGTCCCTGTACAGTCATCCCTGCTTACTTCCTTTGTCCTTTCAGCATGCTCACATCCCAGTCCTTCATTGTTCTCCTAGTCTGGAGATAGTGTGTCTAGAGCATAAATACTCCATTAAAGTCTGCTTCCCACAATACAGAGACAGGTCACTTACGAATGCAGCTGAAATGAGAGTCGGTCCATTCACCATTGTTCTGACAACTGGAGTGAAAAGTTGTGATACTGTCGTGTTGCTAGGGAAAAGAACATGACACATACAAGTCACTGGCCATGAAATGTATCTGAAATAGACACTGTAGTGGAGGTTCTTCAGGATGCTGCAGTTGCTGGAGAAAGTTTGCATTTGATACAGCTGTGGCAAAAACATTGAGTCCTTTCGCTCAGGACACCTGATGGAAAATAGCAGCAGGAAGCTGTTGAGAGGGGCAAAGAGGGCATACGCTTTTTTGGTGCAACTTACCCTCACAATTTCGTAGCCTTTCACACAGGTCACCTTCACATTGTCCTTGAAGTAATACCTGTCCTTCTTTGGGTCAATAACAGAATTGGGAGTGACACTCGGGGGACAGGATATGGCTTTGAAAAGATAGGAGGAAATCAGTGATTAACTGATTCAAGATTTATTTTTCTTCCAGTTACAAACCTCTTCCTTCACAGTGATTATTCTCTGCAGTTAACAGGCATCCTCTGTTTAGTTAATAGCTCCGTAGCAGTAACTAGCAAACCCAGCAGCCTGAAGAAGTTAACATGCTGTTGTACCATGAATCTGACCCGGGGGAAGGTCTCTCCCTAAGTCATCAGCAGAGGGAATGTATTCCTAAGCGTGTACTCACGATCAGCATAGTAGCGTATTTTCCAGCCTTTGTACTGTACCGCATGGTTTGTCTGGAAGATTATATCAAGAATGTTGCTCCTAGTTTTGATTTCAGGAGGACCTGGAAATCTTCTGCCACAATAGGGACCATAACGCTGCTTTCCAGAGACAAGCTGGAAAAATAATGAACAAGAGAAATGATGAAATACCAAACGTATTCACAGAGATTCCCAATAAAATTATTATTTAGCATTCCCAAAAACTTTAAAAGGCAGCATAGCTGAAATTAAAGTTAAGCAATCAAAGGGTCTTCTGAATATGAGGACAACTCTGGGGAGACCCAGAGCATCCTGACTTCCTCCCTACCCCACACCTACTGTCAAACTGTCGTGGCAACTCCCTTCTTGGTTGGCTGGTTCCACGTCGAAGTCTTCACTGCGTATGGTCAACGCCACAAAGTAGCCTGGCCTCAGAGCCACTTGGTACTTGCACTGCGAGTTCTCTGGGTACTGATTGGGATAGTTTGGACTAGCAATCTCCCCTGATGGCTCAGTGAAGACATTGCCACTGCAGTTCACTAGGATTAAGGAGCACAGAAAGGACTCAGAAAGGAAATGGTTCACTTATGAAGTAGACAAGCTTTCCTTGTTCCACTATATCTCTAGTCTCTCCAGTCACCTGCATTAACCACATCTAACACTGCGTTTTCCCAAGAAACTAAAAACAGTCACAACTCCCTATTCAATTAATGAGGGACCTTAAATTCTAGAGGCCTGATCTACCTTGCCTTCCTGTCCATCCTTTGGAAAACAACTTCCTTGTGTCCTCAGCACTAGGGAACAGCTTCAGCATATCACTAATTTTGTTCTGCCTTGTTTAGTGTCCTCTCTTTCTTCCTCCATCTTTTTTTTTTTTAACCTTCCACTCAATTTAGACCCACTTCTCTCATGCGTAGGTTCTCATCTTATACTTCTTTCAGTATGTCTCATTTGTGATTTTGCAATTTTTTTTAGTCAAGCCAAGCTGCCTTGTGTTTTTATCTTCTTTGAACTACTATGTTTTGCCAGGAATTTAAAGATTCACAGTATGCTAAGAGGGATCTCCATCACAGTCCTTACAGAATGTCATATAACAGTTTCTTAATTCTCTTGACAAACACAAAAAGAATGTTAAGAATTCACAAAGTCACAGCCTACTGCCAGTTCAGATTTGCATTGGGATATCCTTTTCATTATACTATATCTGTTGTGACTGATTGAGAAGGTTGGGAAAGTCTTCCAAGCACAGTATCCCACTTGGCCTAAATTAACTCTTTTTGTTGACCACAATCCAAGTAGATCTCTTACCTCCACATGTTTTCTTATCTTCATAGAGGAAATAATCTGGTGGGCAAGTACAGAAATAACCTCCAATATAATTATTACAGTAATGACTGCAAGGTTGCTCCACAAAATCTGTGCACTCATCCAAGTCTGCAAGTGTGAAAAGAAAATACGTCAGGTTAGTAGCGGGCCCTACAGGCAGGAGGAAGATGGGAAAGCAAAGTAAATACTAGCAAACAACAAGGAAAAAATATCTTGAAGAGAGCATTTACACCAGCCACACTGGAAAGCAGTCCTGTCTGTCTGGATCTCTTTTAAATAAGGCTTGTTCTTAAGGAAACCCATTCTGACAGCTTTCCTCCCCTCCTACTCTTGAACACTACAGAGATTCAGAGGAGTCTGTTTTAACCTTACCCACTGCAACATAATAGGCTGCAAAACCAGTGAAACGCTCCTCATTGGAAAAGTCTGATTGGAAGGTCATAGTCAGGGTGTTATAAGGAATATAAAATTCCTCCACAATCGAGGATCCAGGGGCACGAGTCTTCTTCCTCCCACAGAGCAAACCTTCAACATGGCCACCAGACAGGATCTGCAGAAGAATTCAGAAAGGTCTTGTCTCGTTACTGGAATATGTGTTATTACCAGTACTTGAGTCCTCTAGTTTATAGGTGGCTAATCAAAGGCTTCTAAGTTGCATTCATTTATTATGACATTCAGGTTTATCTCTTAGGGCACAGCTATGTCACAGTTAGCAGAATGTCCTAAAGCTACTTTTTCAACCAGAGCTGGCCAAGGGTAGAAGATAGTCAGCCAAGATACAACTGAACAGAATCCCTTGACAACAAATTTATTGCCATGTGTAAGGTCCTTGAGGAGCATTTCCTTTTACTGACTTCCCAGTTAGGAAATTCCTGTTCTGATTTTTCAGATACAATTTATGCAAGAGAGTTCTCCATTAACAACCTTTCCTCAGGCCCACCTGTCCAAAAAAATTAAACCTTTGTTCCAAAACTAATGTCTGACAGTCTGCAGAGCAGCCTAACAGGTATATTGGCTTGCTGCAAATTGATATGTTATTGTGTCCTCCAGCAAATCACATCCATTCTACAGTCCCACACAGGTCCTTCTCCAAGATCTCCTAGCACTACACTTACTGCCCCTTTTTACACATACCTATTGCAGGATGAGATGGTCTAATTTATGTCTGTGTGTGTGGAAGTGTTAGATGTTTTGTGCCCTGTGGAACAACATGGAGCAGAAACAGTAGGGCTCTAGGGTTTAAGTAGGTGCAAAGATTGGGACAATAGGCCACTGCATTTTTTTCTGAGTAGCCACTATCCATACACAGATCTCTTGACGGTTTTTATCTTTAGTCATTACCAATCAATCTCCACTTTCATTAATTGTTTATGTTCACTCATGGACTAATTCTGAATAATTTCATGAAGAGAAACTCAATGCCCTTTCTCTGAGAATGGGCATTTTCATGGGTTTTTATACCTATGCTTTGCAATATAAAAGTGTCATTAATAGGCTCTTCCAATGGATATGAGAGGAACACAGGGCGTGCAGCACAGATATCATGCTAAGTTGACAGACAATGCTCACATCATTACAAAGTAAACTTAAATTAATGTAGAGACTGTTAGCACAGATATTTTCAGTCATTTGGGGTTATTTGGGATCATAGCAGGAAGAATGCATCTCTTCTTCCAACCTTGAGCTTTGTATGCAGCCCTGCTGTTCTATGCTATACCTCGACTTCTTGTCTTTTTCTCTCTTGATGAGAACAGGGAGGGACGGTACCTTCACGGAGTCATATTCACAGTTCTGCGAAGGTTCAAGATCCATATGCGTGAAATAAAGGCGAATGCCATATCCTGGAGGGACCTCGATTTCCCAAGATTCCTGCAGATCATTTGGGTACACCTGAGGATAATTGGGTGACAAGATCTCACCATACATGGAGGCTGCATCAGCCCAGACAGGGAGACTGAAGAAGATAAGGTACCTGAGAAAAGAGGAAGGAAGATAACATCGCATAATTCTTCTCCATCTGCACATGCACACAGTCCCCAAGGAAAAGGCTAGTCTTTGGCTGTATGTAGCAAACAGCACTGTTCTTGTCTTTGGAGTTCTAATGGCCGGGTGTGGAGCTTGTCTTCTGCAGAATTTCAAACTGAAAGAGTACAACTTCCATCCTGCTCTTTGCTTCTCTCCAGCTGCAGAGGAACTGGTAATGTTGCAGAAATTGCATGGAAGAGTCCTAAATGATATTCCTTGCTTTGCTATCTTGTTTTGGAGGCTGCTTGGGCAATAGACGCGTTCAGATTTGAGAATCATTACATTGAAAGAAAACCACCAAATTCATAAAATGAAATTATTAATAAATGCCCCATGGAGATTCAGTAACTTACCACATCTGAAAAAAAGCTGATCTTCTTTCCTGAAAATGTTCAGGGATTGGACTTTGCCTGGGACAAAAAACAGTGTGATTGATTGATGTCGCCTGTACTTCTGCACGCCTGTTACACAGGTCAAAGACTGTAACATTCTAAGCTCATGGAAAATTCACCAATGATTTGCCTTAAATGCAAGATTATTCACTGCTCCTCCCTGCATACAGCAACCCCAAGCACTGAGGAGGGATGCTGGGCTCACTGCTGACAAAATGGAGCAGTAATCTCTAGGTTGTTACTCACAGGTACTCATGTCCTCCCCTTATGTCCACCAGTGTCTCCAAAGAGCATTATAGAGCCTAACAAACTGACAGAAAGCACCTCCCAACCAAGGGACCCAAGTCGTTCTTCCCAGCACCCCAGCATGGGGCAGCACACACTGACCCTTCTAGCTGTCAGACAGTGACGCTCAGGAATATTTTCATTTCCCATTTCTAAAGCTTGCGATACTTACCTTCTCTGCCTAGTTCATGTGTTCTTCCTCTCCCTTGTCTTTTCTTTCTCTCTTTCTCTTTTTTCTTCCTTTTCAATCCAAAAGTATCCAAGCCTGTGGTATGGGGAAGAGAGCTTTCATCTGCAATGTTGCAGCACCCCCTAGCAGTGTGATGTAGCTCCCAGCTTTCCTGGTCGGATGTGATGCAGGAAAAAAGTTTATCGGCTTTCAGCAGAAAAGGGAATTTCCAGAACAAGTTGCACAACCTTGTTGGCTCCGGCTGTGTGGGGGAGTGCACAGATCTGCTCTGTATTAGAGATTTGCGAGAAATCAGATGACTTTTGGGAAAAGGGAGGGGAACAGAGCTTTCAGCTGCCTCCCATCTCTCACTCTTCCTCCTCCCTCAGAAAGTCATAGATAAACTTCAGAGGGTGTAGAACAGGCAAAGTCCGCACGAGAATGGACCTAGGGCTCTCGCATGGAAAAAGATGCTTGATCATCTGCCGTGGAGACCACTTTGTTGGAAATCTATACTGGGACTGCAAACTCGTGGCCACAGGGTGGCTGCCACTGCTCCTAATCTTATGCTTGAGAAGTGTATTTAGGAAAAAAAAGGTAGTGGTCTTTTAAAGTCACGCCTCTCTGAGGATGCCAACAGTAGTTAGCATGCATTATTTTGCTATTTTTTATTATGCCCACCCTCCTATAACAACCACTAAGGACTCCTAACTATCTCTTTATAACTACTTACTGAGTGCATTTTATGTAAAAGCAGCTAACTCTTCATCAGGCTTAGCCCTGGGCCAAGTTAGATCTATGACCATAAAGAAAAGGAGGACCTTTAATCCAGCCAGTGCCCATGAGCCAAGACCAAAATACTACTGTGCAAGCCAAAAGACCTGCCATTAATACTCTAGAAAACCTCGCCAACCAGCTACGTGGGGGCTGGACTGTAAATGAAGGTGTAAAACTCCATGATAGCCTCTACCTTTACAATCAGCACAGCATGCTCCAGAGCATGTTTTAGCCTGAAGAAAAGCATTCAGGTTTCAACAGGCCATAGGCAAAGTGTGTTAGTAAAACCCACGTGAAAGGCTCCTTTATATTGTCAAGGGAGAGAAACACCTACAGATGAATCATAATTGACTTCACTATGCTCAGGATAAAGGATTTACCTGAAGAACATGCCTAGTCAGTTTTATCATCTAACTGAGAATGGGAAGAAAAAGAAAACAGTATGTCATCTTGCCTCTGATGCCTCCAGGGAGCACAGAATAATGTTTTTAACTGGAATTTTGAGAACTGGGAAAACAGTGATGAAAGATACGCAACAAATAACACTGAGACATTTTCGCTTTGGAACTGGGCAAAACAAAAACTCTACCAGTGGCATTTCAAGTCACAATCTCATTTTAAAATGGACATGACAGAAGTAAAATAAGAGTGTGCTGACATATTTTGCATGTCTTTTCATCACAAGGGAATTGTGTATTTTCATATGAACCTGACTCAACTAGTCTGCCACAGTGGTATATTGATATGTGTGTAAATACTAATAATTAGTAGGAAGGCAAATACCTATTAATTAAGAAAAAGAATACCGTAGTGAAAAAAAAAAGGCAGCTGCATTTTGTGAGGGCACATATCTGCATAATGCGAACTATTCGTGCAGAAGACCAGTGATACTAAGGTATATATTTAAATTAAATAAACATGCTGCATTTTTTGCATTTGTCTAGATTTGCATTGTTGTAAAACAGCTAGGTCACATGTATTTTACAGTTCACTGAAACTACATCAGAAACTACATGAAATTAATAATTGAAAAGAGGAAAAATCATGCCATCGAGGTTAAGACATGATGCCATTAAGGTTGTCAGTGTAATCAGATTCCACTCTGAGGCATATGCATTCTGTTGAATTCCTAAATTACGTGACCACATAGTAGTTTTCTCAAAGTGCTCCTGCATCCTTCATCGTGTAAGACAAATCTTTTCTTAAGATGAGTCAGAGCTATGTAGCTATAACCTTTCTGGCAGATGCTATGAAGAACGGTAGTGTTCAGTTTTTCATAAAATTACCATCTCTAACATACCCGGCTGGCTTGTCTCCCTCATGAAGATAGAGGGAAAAATAGGCTTTTCCTGATTTCTTAAGAAAATCCATATTTTTCTATTTGGAAACACTGAGTCAGTGCATAAAACAAAAGGAATAAATATTAAAAGAAAAAAAAAATCCAAAACCTGACATTAATGAGGTCAAATCCATCAGCAGAGAGTCAAGGATATGTAAGTAGCAAGTAAAATATCTGATCCTTGGCAGAAAGTTGCCCATTTCCCTTTGTGCTAACACAATAATTCAGTGAGTTTCTTGCATGCAGCACTTCCTCACCTTAGCTCTTGTGACCCAGGCTAGTTTTGTTGGTAGTGGTTAACATCAGAGCCAGAGAAATTTCCCAAAGATCTGTCTGTGCGCTGGCTCAAAACCATTGTATATAACCCCCTGACATCCACCTCTGCATGCTGTCCTGGGGGGTTCTTCACAGGCTGTTTATCTCTGTTAGTTACGTTTTTCTCTGTCCTCTCCATGCTTCCTCATCTAAGCAATTCCCAGATGCAAGCTTCATTCAGATCTTATTCATTCATTATTCTTCATTCAGATTTTATTTCGACTCTCCCTGCCAGCACTGAATCACAAATTCCAGTTTTACACACTCTCCAGATAGTCACCTTGCTCCTCAGTAACCCACTCCTCTCCCATAGCCATTTAAATCAGGATAGGCTCCTTGGATTGCCTGTGAAAAGAGGCACTGGCAAGATGAGGCACGAGATTCCTGTTTCAGTTATTCAGTGCAGAAGAGACAGCCCTAGAAAGTAAGTCCTACAAGAGTTCGTAAAGAACTTAGCTGGGGTCTTGTGCAGTTGTGGTCTGCGTGAACACAGTCAATAAAACAAATTTGCAAAGGCTTCAGCAGCTACATTCCTTTATTAACACACTGAGCTAACGGGAACTTGAAGTTTCACACTGAGCAATGATGTAGTGTCATGAAATCACTATATACTTCCAAGACAGTGAAGAAAGATTTTTGGTGATGTCTCCTCCTCTTCCTAAACGCAGCAGTGCCCTGAATGTTTAAAAAAAAAAAACAAAAAACTGAAAAATAATGGTACTCATCATGGTCTAAGTCTAAAAATCAGCTACTGTGCTCTGATCTGAAGTGGCTGTTTAGCATTTAATCTAAGCAGGTCAAATATAGCAATGTTTCAAGTAATTGAAAACAGAACCTCATAGTGGAAACTGTTAGGCAATCTCAGGAGCAGATGCTGCTTCTGAAGCCCTTTTATGACAGTAGTAAATTACAGAAACAAGAAAGTCTAAATCTGTTTTGCTGTACATATAGATAACTGATTGCAAGTGATTTTTTCTTATTTTACAGAGTGGACATCTCAAGTAAGTTACTCTGTGCACTAAAGCAGTGTTTTATGAATTTGTTTCCTCAGCTACTCAAAAAAAAATAAGGACCTAGAAGTTTCTCCAGCCCAGCAAATAGTGCCTTAACTCTCCCTTTGTCTGAAATCATAGATTAGACTTGCGGATGGACCAATGGAGGACTTCAGGAGGACACTACCAGAGAGAGATCAAAATGGTCCACAGCCATTTTTGCTGGCTGCAAATGTGGCCTACAAATCAGAGGGTTTTGCCTTTCTGAAAGGAGGAGGAGTCTGCATCTGCCACGAGACAGATCTGTGCTTGGGCCACAGACGAACTGATATATGCTAAATCCAATGCTCTAAGTCCCACCCGCAAGCTCAGCAGAGAACAAACAGCCCAATAAAAGGTGAGGTATTGTCATGGTTTTATGATTTTTCGGTTACTGGTACTCCACATCATAACATCATGTAGTGAATGTACCTGGTTCTCGGAAGAGAAGGACTACTACATTCCCCACGGTACTTTGCTCCTCTGTTACCATTTTCCAGCC
>NC_034409.1:75562116-75603013 GCF_002078875.1 Numida meleagris
TTTAGTAAATTAGTTTGTTTCTCCTCAGATTGTTGCCGCTGTTCTTTGTTCTCAGGGCCATCTCCCTACCCTTTTCCCCTTTCCCCTTTTCCCGGGACGTGGGCCCTTGGGTCCCCCGTCCCCTTTGTCACGGAATCGGGCCTAACGCCCTTAAACCGTTGACAGGTATGCTACAGAAACAGTAGCATGGTTGATGCGAAGTTACAGCCTCACCTCTATAGCAAGGCCATTGGCCACGGAATCTCCTAATCCTCCGTGTATGACCTAATTTTTTATGGAAAAGGGCTGGGAAGGGAGAAGGAACAGGAAAAGGGGAAGGATGAGGGGAGGGGAAGAGATACATGGAGATTTAAGGATGTTTAAGGCACAAACACATGGTTATCTTTCCCTGTTATATTTTCCCATTTTTAGATACATAAAGCTTACGAACTTAAAAGCCAGATGTTTTGTCTGTGCCTTATTGTTTCCACGACCTCGTTGGATCTTTCTTATGTGAATGGTCTCATCACTTATAAACCCATTTGTGCATTTTTCTGAAATGCTTTTATCAATGACATGGATTTTACTGAAATGTTATAACAACAACCAATCAATCAAGCAGGATAGAGACTTTAAGAGGCTATAACTCCAGAAGAAGTATTAAATCTGTAGGATTATTTAATTTTCTCAAACGTGGCAGAAAGTTTGTTTATGGAGGGGATTCACTCAGCAGTGATGCCAGCAGACCCGTCTCTCTGATCTGGTTCTCCACTTTCATGAAACCTCTACAAACACTGCAGCCCATTCCTTGTCAAATATGTCCAAGGGAATGATATGTTCACAGAAACCTCACTGACTTGGGAGGAGTTTGAAACCCCTAACTTTGCACAAATAAACAAATGGATATTCAGTCAGTTATTGGGCTTTACAAAAAGTTTAGCTAACAGTGACCAGTTAGGATGAACATGACATCCCATTTGTAAACTCAAACAGGCTATCTAGGAGGGTTTCTAACCCCCTGCTGACCATCCTGGCCTGCTGCTCCACACTGCACTGCCTTTAAGGGACATGTGGAAGTTAGAGTTGAGACCTTCCCTTCTTCAGCACTTCCTTACTGCACTGATTACTCCTCATTCTCATTTTTCTCACCTTCTCTCAGCCTCGGGGCACTGTTGAGTTGTCTTCTGAACATCTCCGAGGCTGAAGATTTCCCAGACGAAGTACCTCTTCCCATGGTGAACAACCCTTCAGTCTAATTAAAATTTCCCATGTGATAGTGTGAAACCATGGCTTCTTGCCATTTCACTGTGGACCTCTGAAGGGAGGCTTAGTGTTCCTTATGTTCCTAAGACATTGCCTTTCACCTCAGGTGCAAGGCATTTGTTTTCTGAACATTGTGAGGTTTCTGTTAAACCGTTACTTCATTTTTTCCATTCCTTATCTATGCTAGCTTCTGCACTCTGACTTCTGCTGTACTGCTCATCATATGGAGAAACTTGTTCTCTTTTTAGACAGTAGTCTTTTTTCTTCACCCTATCTGTCTCTCTCATTTTGCCACTATGGGGCAAAAAAAAGCACAAGGAAAAAAAAAAACACAAAAAAGCCAAGCCCACAACATATAATTTAAAGTGAAACTGTGGTGAAACGGATGAAGACAAATGATTATTCCCCTCCATACGGCACTGATAAAGCTGTATCTGGTCCACTATGTGTTCTCTAGCAAAAGAAAGATGGGAGCAAACTCACCAGAGTCCAGTGGAAGACCAGTACTGAGCAACCTGCATTTTTTAGCCAGGAAAAGGGCATGGGGGTAAGGTTTGTAGCCTGGCCTTCTGAGTCAATGAGGCCTATGTGAGCACATCGCCAGATCTGACAAGGAGCAGGATCTAACAGCTGCTACTGCCAGAAGGCTGGCTATCATGAGGACGGAGATGGAGCCAGGCCCTTGCCAGGATAAGAAGCAAGGGGCATAACATGCAACAAATGCAATTCAGAGTATAACCAGGAACACCCTGGTTAAAACACTCTGGCTGCCTGCGGCCAGAGGCCTGCTGAGGGCCTTCTCACCTAACGGCCCGGGCCTGTGCCTGCGCTGCCAGCTCACTTTGGGCAAGACTGGAGTGACACATAAAACGGGAGCGCAAATGACAGGATCAGCTCCACTGCACCTGAACCCGGCACCGAGGAGGAGGACTCGCGGGGTACCCACAGGGCCCCCGTAGCACGAGTTGACTAGAAACTGTGCGGCAGAGCCACCTAGTGACTGCACGAGCCGGCTGCCGCACGGACAGAACGCCACGGCGCTCGGTGGGGGAAGCGACCCCCTGGGGGCACAGCGGCTGGGCTGCCCTCCGGGAGCCACCGCGGGCGCTCAGCAAGGCACTTGGTCCCCAAGCGGCGCGGCGGCGGGGCCCCACGGGCCGTGGCCGCGCTGCTCTGTCCCGTTCCGCTCTCACGACCGTTAGCGCCACGCGCCTCTTGCCCGCGAATAACCTCTACCCAACCACATCCCCTACCCCTCCCTGCCCGGCTCTCTCCTGTCCCGACACAGCCAATGGGAAGGCGACCTCTCCTTCGCCAGCGGGGCCCCGCCCCCGGCGCTCGGGTCGAGCCCCGCCCTCGGAAGCGCTTTCTCCAATCATTGGCTAGCGGGGACACCTCGCGGCACCGCCCACTCGCGGTGTAACCTTTGCCTTAGTGAGCGCAAAGCCCCACCCCCCTGCCAACGGCTGTCCAATCGGAGGCGCCGGGTGGGCGTGGCCGGCGCGGCGCAGCCAATGGGCGCGGAGAGGGACGAAAGCGGTGCGGGGGCCGCGGTGTTGGTGCCGCTGCTGGGTTCCAGGAGCAACCGGCCGGCGGGGCCGGCGGAGAAGATGGCGGTGGCGGGGTCCGGCTGGAGCCTGGCCCAGGCGGCGGAGGCCCTGGGCTCGTCGGAGCAGGCGCTGCGCCTCATCGTGTCCATCCTGATGGGTAAGGGCGGGCGGGGCCGAGGGCTCCGGCCCCGGGCAGGGACCCCATAGTCAGCGGGGCCTCTGCGGGCAGAGGGCGGGCGGCGGGGCGACGCGTGTCCGGGCGCGGGGCGAGGCTGTCGGCTCGGGGCCAGGAGGGCGAGCCCAGCACCGGGACCTGTGGCTCCGGATAGCGCGGGGAGGGAGGGCGTCCTGCACACTGTGGGGTGAGCGCGATGGAGAGCCGCGTCCAGAGCGCTGCTGGGTGCAGAACTTTGTTGGCGGCGTTCTCGCCGGAGAACAGAGTATCCCGAGCTGGGAGGGGCACACCGTGAGCACTGAGACCAGCTCCCGGCACCGCGCATCAACACCAAAACTCAAACCCTGTGTCTGAGAGCGACGTCCGATGCTCCTTGAACTCCGGCAGCCTGGGGCTGTGACCGCTGCCCTGGGCAGCCTGTTCCAGGGCCCCACCGCCCTCTGGTGCAGAACCTTCTCCTAATGCCCCAGTGGATGTGCCGGGTGCTCCGGCACATCAGGTCCCACAGGAGTGCGGGTCCAGAGAGGTGCATGCTAGGGAACCACAGGTGCATGGAGCTTCAGTATGGCTGGGGTTGACAAGGTCCTCTGTGTCCATCTGTTCCACGCTTTGCTCAAGCAGGGATACTCATAGTAGGGTGCCTGAGACGTGGCCCTGTCCAAGCACCTCTCAGCCAAGGGACAATATTGGTGTCTACAGCAGCAATGGGAGTGTGCAGGAGTGGCTTGTGCACACTACCAGGTAGGGTGAGCGAAGCCTGCCGTCTAAGTGGCTAGAAGAACTGGCATGTTGTCCTGTGCTCCACCTGTGGTGTTGCAAAACACATGCTTCTTATGCTTATCTGAGCACATTAAGTTAGAAGTCACAGGTAAAATGGTCAAGGCAAGGCTAGAGTCAGGATGTGGCTAACAGCCGTGGAGGTGGGTGTTAGAGCTCCCAAAACATTCATTCAAGTGTGTTTTCACAGGCTGCCTATAGAAATCTCTGGGGATACCTAGGAAACTTTGAGTTTTGGGGGAAAAAAAAGGATGGTGTAATCACCCCGAAAGGAAATAAAAGCTTTTCGTTGAACCTGGAAGTGTATATGGGGGCATATGGCAGCTACTGCGCGAGATGTCTGACAAACAGCTTTCTCTAACTGAAAGTGTATTTTTTGAAAGAGAGGAAAAGTTGTTTCACTTGGCAACTGCAGTCTAGACCAGACTTACTCGTGCTTGATTTCATCTGCAATAACATAAAACCAAACTGAAACATTCTTCCCATCAAAGGTAGATATGGGGTATTGAACTCTCAGAAGTTGCTGAACTTCTTTATAAAAAAGAAGGAAAAAAAAGTAAGTAATAAGAAACACATACAGGACATGCAGATAGGTCAGCGTGAATTAATGTAGGAGCTCTCCCCAGCTTCTCCCACATGTCTCTCTGACACTTTAATTATAAGCTGATTCAATTTACTTTCCTGGCAGAAACCTAAACCAGAAAAAGCAGATAGGCTACTACTGGGCGAGTCAGCTGAGCTAAGCAAGGGACTTGTCCAACAAGAACTGATTCAGGAGAAGTGCTGGAAAGTGTATGTGGTGGCAAACACATACTGTAGAGTGATGCATTTGCAGAACATGCATCGAACAGTTCTTAGAGCTTCTTACTTTTGGAAGCAATAAACTAGAACATGACATTGGAGGGCACTGTTTCCTGCTTGGTGTCCTATGGGTGAATAAAATCCCTTATTACTTTGAAATGAACAACAGCTAATTTACCATCTTAATCACGAGATGCCCACTGCAGTCAGTAGATTAATCAAGCCCATGATTTGTGGGTATCATTACAGCTGTTTGATGCTCAGTTGCATGAAGTCTCAGTGAGTCTTTTTAATTTGTATTAAAAGTCTTGGGACATGAGCTGGGAGCCTGCTTATGTCCTTTTTCTCTGCATCCCCAAAATGTATACTGAAACAAAAGGCTAGACCTGCACATTTCCCTGACCTTTCTCCTTACTTCAGTGTTTCTTAATTGCATTCAAGAGAAGACATAACTTCAGACAGAAAGCTTAAGGGCATGCAAAGCAGCCTTGCCTACAGTTTGGTCCGCATGCAAGTCATGTAGGCAGTCAGGCTGAGAGGATTGGCTCCAGCTTTCCTGCTTAATGGATAGGTAGTAAAGCATTGTATGATGGCATTCAAAGGAAGTGCCAAGCACCACTCTAGAGCAAAAGGAGAGTGAGAACAGTTTCTTAACCTAACACTGGCATTAAAAGAAATGCTCATTTCATTGCAGCTTAGCTTAGCTTACATTCCTCTTATTGTTACTGATGGCTTTAAGCCTTTAGTAAGGAAACTGTTGTTGATGACCGCTTCATAGGATGGAGTGGGGCAAAAACGAAAGGCGTTTTGAAAAGCTGGAAATTGTGTTAGGGTAAGTAAAGTGTCGCTTTTTCTTGACTTCCTCCATTTCAGGTGTTTGCAGGGATTCAGGAAGAAAATTGTTTTTATTGCCTGCAGCTAGTACTGCTGAGTTACATCAGAACGAGACAATGAGGATGAAGTATGATTTTGTGTTCCGAGCGTGGATTAAAAAGTTGTTGTTGTTCTCTTCTCCAGTGATGTGGTTCACCATCTAGACTATGCAGTTCTACTGCAACCACTGTCTCCAGGGTTTCACTGCTCAGGAGATCACCAGAAACTGACAAAAAACAGCCTTCTGAAAAATGGGAAGAATTGCAAAGGACTTTGCAACTTCTTGTTTTAATTTCTGGAGAAAGCTGCATTGTCTTTGAAAAAATATTCTGAACCAACTCTCTTGATTCACAGTAAGAACATTCACTTAAACGTGATCTGAAGTAAGCAAAAGATGTCATTTAAAACTGTTAACAGTCTGTCAGTGTAAGGCGGGGGGCCGGGGGGGGGGGAAGTAAAGATAGGGTGAAACGATAAGGAGGAAGGAAGAGTAACCAAGAACAAAAAATTGAGTGATCCTAAAGAGCGGCGCATTTCCTCAGCAAACAAATAGAGATTGTTAAAGCATGTTTCTGAGTAAACAATGGGGGTTTTTATCGCCCTACTGTATTTAAATCACCGCTACACCTTTTTTACATCCTGTAAATTTGAAGCAAAGAATAAAATGTGAGTGGAATCCATTACTAAGACTGTACAGGATTAAAAACAAACTTCAGACTTTACATGTGAATGTTTGTATACACAAACTTTGAAGAAATTAGGCTGCAATTAGGCAATATTATAGACAGTATTACTTGAAGCACAGTTCTAGTAGGTTCTAGTAGTATCTAGTAATTATCTAGTAGTAGTAGTAGTCTAGTAGTAGTTCTAATTTTAAAAATTGAGATATGTTTAAGTCAGTTATATGAAATTGCCTTCTAAAAGATGTATTCCACTTTATTCTTTGCTACGTGCAGGGCCCAGTGGGCCTTCACTAAGTGCAGTGTTTTACCAGGAGAAGTCTTGTCTGTAAGTCAGCGTGGAAAACTCTAGTGTTCTTAGCACCATGCTTACAGAGTTCTGGTCACTGAAGTAAGCAGGCTGAGCCAGTGTTGCACTCACTTCTTGGAGGAGGAAGGGAGGGAGCACCTCCAACTATGGGAAAAGAGAAGAGGTTGTCCTTTCTTCTGTGAAAGGAGACTGGCTTCTTTCCTGCTGTCACTGTTGAGGGTGTATGCCAGGAACCGGGAGGCCTTGACACTGTCTATTTTAGGCTTTAGGTTGGCCTTACTTCTTATGTGTAAAGTAGAGCATGATCCCCAAGAACTGGAGGTGTTGATCTGGCCATACTACCACACTGTCTTGCAAAGTTACCTGGCACGTTCCACTGCCTCACATGGTGGTGGGGGCAACATGCTGTTTACAGCTCTGAGCCAGAACTGACCTGCTGATCAACCCAGACCTGCTAGGAACACTACTGGGAAGTGTTCCCTGTTCTACAGACACAGCAGTGACACATAGGAGTTACGCTTTTCATATACATCCCAGAAATCATCTGCTTTGCTTGCAAGCGAGTATTCTGTCCTCATCTTCCACCTCTCACCAATGGTTTGCAGGCATTTTCTTTGAGTTTTCTTCAGCCTGGCTATATGGACGTAGCACCTGTTGGAGTGTATTTTCAGTTCAGTTTCATCTGAAAGGAATCCTGCTCACATGCTTTGAGGTGGTTCCACTGTGCAAACTGAAGCACTATAAGTGGACGTCAAAAGTACACTCTTGTGTTGCATTAAAATTCTCACATATGTGCACCGATTCTTAAATAAAGTTTGGAGTTCTTGTGGTATTATAGGGAGAAAGAGAGAACACCTTTGAAGTCAAAATACTAGTTACGGCTTACATTTTAACACATCTTTTTTCCCATTGTCCCTTTCCTTTTAGTTTTAGCGCTCTTATAAGAATACAGAGACAACTGGTCTGCAGGATTTTAACAAAGGTAGAGTTAACTGATCAGCAATAGGAAAAAGAGAAAAAGTATGAAGGTGAAATGGAGTAAGCATATAGAAAAGGAGAAATAAAAGGAGCAAAGATTTAAAAAAATAAGAAAAGGCTTCTAGTGTTCTTATTTGCAGTTTCATCTCTAGAAAAAGCCAGGCACCTTAATCACACATTCTAGAATATGGCAAATTTAACAGTATTGGTTTTGCTTGGAATTAGTCCTGCCTAACCCAGCCTCTTAATCATTTACATTTTTGTTCAGTTAGATTCTTGTATTTGTGGACAACCTTGACATTGTGCAGCAATCCACTACTTTCCCAAATGCCTGTGGCAAAGAAGCTGTTCCATTCTAACTCCAGGGTTCTCTTAACCAGAGACTCTCCTCTTGTTCCCATAAATTCTTCCATATTTCTTATCATCAGGGGCATGTCTCAGCTTTTACATCAATTGCTAATTCCTTGCTATAAAGAGTCTTACCTAGAGGCAAAAATCATCTGTGTGTGCAGGCAACTTTTCAGTTTGATGGTGCGCAGAAGAGGAGAATTACCTTGGATCAGAAGGTCGCCTTCTGTTTTCTCCAGGAGTATTACAACCACTTTTCCTGTCTCAGTCAGCTCTGCCTGAGAGCTGCAAAGGATGAATTTGGCAGACCGGGAGTGGTTACGCACCGTCTCCGCAATGAGGAGTGGGGCTTCTATTCCTATTGTTTCTGAATGGCAAAAGGAAAGCTGCATGGCGTCCTGAATCCAACCTACCTAAATATGACAGCAAGTTTTCCAAATGGCAACACTAATTTCAGTAACTGCTCTCCTGCCTTTCCTGTGTTAATTCATGCTCTTTCAAGGCCTCCGTGGTAGGGTGGGAGTGCTGCTGCTGTTATCAGTAAGAACAACTAATGTCTTAATAGATGGGAGTGCTCTGAAATGGACAGGCCACAGCAGAATGGCCACTGATAGTCAGTATCTTCTGCCACGTGGGGGTTAAAGTTTATATCTGCGGTGTGGAATTGGCCCAATTGTAAAACTGAGAAAATGATCTGTGTGCAGGAAAGCTGTAAGGAAACTGTAGTCCACAGTAACAGCAACTTGTTCTGGTTATCAGGAGAATGTGGGCTGACACTGTGACTTTTGACCGGGAGTTGTACCTATGTAGGACAAGAGTGGGCCTTAAATGTCTAGCTTTCTTAAAACAGACATGCTGTGTGTATTAGCAGCCCTCCATTTACGAGGGCTTGTAATTTTATTTTATTTTTTTAATTAGAGCAGTGTTACCCAAACCATTATATGATTTCCTGTGTGGGGTTAAAAAGAAATAAGCATGACAAGTGAGACAGGGCTATTTAAAGAGCAGGAACACTGGTTGAGGATGAGAGAAAATGGGCAAAATTTCAGACTTTTACAGTTTGGAGGTACACTAGAGTGTTCAGACACAATTCAATTCTGTCTACAGAAATTGATGGAAACTTTTTTCTTAATAAAAACTGAATATTTAGCAAGATTGCACTGATTTTTGAGAAAACATTTTAAAACCAAAACTGTTGATTAGCAGCAATAAATTGTACTTTGTCTATATTTCTAATCTTATTTTTCTCGTTCTTTTTCAAAAGGGAAAAATATTTTTCCATTCTAAAATCAAGCATTTTAACTTTCAGTATGAGCCAATGGTAACACTTCTTAGTTTTTTTCTTTACCACTTCTGATTTTACAAAGCTGTGGGCAGTTGTTAATAGGTTTATTAAACTTGAATAGTATCTGTTTCACAGGAAAATTGAAATGAGAAAAAAGGTATCTGTCTATATGTTTCTGAGCTTGAGGCTGATAGGCAATGCCTTATTTTTTAATCATGTGAATTGTTCTAATTGTTTGAATTACTCTTGTATCCCAAGAGAGCCCGTGTGCTGAACTCTCTCTGACAATTACCTCTTTCCTCCTCGGCTGGCTTTCAGGGATGATAGAGGAAGATGCTGCTGAATTGTGCCAAAAGGCAAATGCCGTGGTGGATGTGATAGGGTTGGAAGAACCGGTCAAAAGTAGAGCAGGAAGGGAAAAGAAGGTTTGAGTAAGGCATTTTGTATAGGAATTAGGAGCTGTTCTTGCAAAAGGGAGAGCAAGGCTGAATGAGCATCCAGGAGCAAGGTTGCCAGGGTCTGTGGGCGAAGAGTTGTGGAATGTGGAGACTGGACAATCATTCAGCATGAGAAAGAGTCTGCAAAGTGGAAACTGGTGCAGGTCACAAAATGAGGAAGGAACAGTAGCAAGGAGGAAGGGCAGAATGAGAGATGGCAAGAAGCTGAGGAAAAGGGGAAAAGCAGTTGAGTTTCAAGAAGAAAGAGGTACACAGCTGGGCTCAGTAGAGTGTGCTGCATTCCAGGATCTACAAGGTAGCCCAAGTCCCAAACTCTGTAATTCCCTCATGAGGGATTTGGGGGAGAAGGGAAGGACCAGAAAATGCCTCTAGTCATCTCCTCTGCCGTTAGCACTGACTGCAACACGTGTACTCGACATAACACTACAGTTTGTAATTTCCTCTCACGGTGTTTAGATTTGGCCTTACTTACTGGAAAGCTTCCATCCATCAGAAGCTGCTCAGCAGAATGTGCATTTCATTACTTTATTATTGCAGCATATAAAACGTGACTACTTACTGCTACTATTACTCCATTAGTTCAGGTAGCAGACATCTATCCGCTGCTATGGACTTCAGCTAGGCTAATAAGTAGTGTGGGCACCAGTACTGTGATGATTTTTCTGGATTTTTTGGTGGGATAGATTTGTTTGTTTTGATTTTAATCAGGATAACAGAACACAAGTTTGCAAAGTAAAGCAATCGTATATATTTCTGACATTTCATAGCCAGAATTAAGGTTGCTTCTGCTATCCCAATTCAACTTCCTTACGCATATACCTTTAGAAACACCAGTTGCACAAACAGACTTTCAGATACTTGTAAGATGGACAAAACTTTCTATGTCAGTATGTATTAAAACATATTTGTCTCATATGTGGCAGAGTTTATTGTATGCTTCATGAACCTCACTTAAACCCTTAAGACAACAATTTAATTTACTCATGGGATTTTGTATGGCCCATCTCACCATACTACCAGAGTGCTTCGCAAATGTTTACTTCTCACTAGAGCCACGGATAATAATCTGGAGTCATTCCTAAACTGGGACACGATCTAAAACATGGAAAATGCGAGGAAAAAACCTCCTTCTGCTTATCTTAGCTACTCAGTAGGAAATGCTTCTTACTTTGATTTTTCAAAATACTGCATACGTAGTCTCAGTGGATTTTAGTTACAGCTTTGTATACACAGTACTCAACAAATCAGATGCAAATCTAAAGTAAGAGAGTCAGAAAATAAAGGATGTATGACTGGAGGTCACTTGGGGAGCACTGGGATTTAAAATGACAAAATCATTGAATCTTAGAATGGCTTGGGTTGGAAGGGACCTCAAAGCCCATCCAGTTCCAACCTCCCTGCCAAGGGCAGGATTGCCACCCACTAGTTCAGGCTGCCTAGGGCCTCATTCAACCTGATCTTGAAAACCTCCAGGGATGGGACATGCACAACTTCTGGGCAGGCCTGTTCTAGCACCTCACTCCTCTCAGTGAAAATTTTTCCCTGACATCTAATCTAAATGTCTCCTTTTTTAGTTTAAAACAATTCCCCATTGTCCTGTCACTATCTACCTGTCAAAAAAGTTGACTTCCCTCCTGTTCTCTTTGTGTACTGGTAGGCCACAATGAGGTCTCCCTGGAGCCTTCTCTTCAACAAGCCCAGCTGCCTCAGCCTGTTTTCATAGGAGAGGTGCTCCAGGTCTCTGATATCTTCATTTCCCTCCTCTGGACCCATTCCAAAAGCTCCACCTTTTTTTTGTGCTGCGGGCCTCAGACCTGGATGCAGTACTCCAGATGGTTCTATCAAGGGCAGAGTAGAAGACGACAATTGTCTCCCTCACCCTGCTGGCCACCACTCTTTGATGCAGCCCAGAATACTGTTGGCCTTCCGGGCTGCAATTACGCGCTGCTGGTTCATGTTGTTTTTCATCTACCAGGACCCCTAAGTTCTTCTTGGCTGAGCTGCTCTCAAGGAGTTCTTCTCCCAGTCTGTACACATATCTGGAATTTCCCTGACCTGAGTGCAATACCTTGTTGAATCTCGTTAGGTTAATGTGGGCCCACCTTTTGAGCTTGTTTAGGTCCCTTTTTGATGTTATCCCTTCCCTCTGTTGTATCAACTGCACCACTCAGCTTAGTGTCTCTGCAAACTTGCTGAGGGTGCACTGAATCCTATCATCTGTGTCTTTGACAAAGAGTACTGGTCCCAAGACAAACCCCTGGGGGACACCACTTGTCACCAGCCTTCACCTGGACATAGAGCCATTGACCACAAAGTTACTCAGCATCATATGAGAGGTCATTGAGGGGGAGCAGGGACTGAACTTTGAGGACAGTGCAATGGTATTAACCATAGCATTTCTCTCCTCTCCTCTCCTTCTTGTAATATTCACTGTATTTGTCACAGAATTTGGAAGAGTGAGAGAGTAGTCCACTGAAGTCTGATTCGTGTATTTCAGCAATACCCCTCCTCACGTAATGCGTAAGGCCAGAAAATCCACTAAGTCATCTAGCATCTATCCCCCTAGGTGAAAATACAGTATCAGCAATTATACCATGACCTGTATTGATGATGTACCTACGTCAAGTGCATGTTCCTAATAGTGTTCAACAGAGCTATAATCTGGACCATTACAAATGTTGCTGCTTGCCTACAGTAATTTACAACTCTTCCGTCTTTTTCCCCCTCTATTCAGGATATCCTTTTGCCTTGTTCCAGCGCTATTTCCTCTTCCAGAAGGAGACCTACCTCATTCATCTCTACAATGTGTTCACAGGACTCTCAATTGCTTACTTCAATTTTGGTAAGATGAGCTTCAGAAGAGAGGGCTACTAGGCCCAGAGCTTGCTGCAGTTTGGGAGGACCTGGAATGGGAAAATCTCATTTTTGCTTCATCTCTCTCTCTGCACAGGGATGCAGTTCTTTCATTCCCTGCTATGTGTCCTAATCCAGTTTCTCATCCTGAGACTTATGGGTCGCACAATCACTGCCGTCTTCACCACGTTCATCTTTCAGATGGTAAAATTCCCTTTCTTACTGCATCAGTTTGTAGAAAGAGCTCTCTGTTCAGTTTTGCACTTCTCAATAGCAAATATGGGGGGGAAAAGTGGAAACAGATCAAAAACTGCTGGAGGTTTAGTTTAAATAACCCAAATAATGGTTTCTTTCAGACATACCTTATGGCTGGCTATTACTTCACAGCCACAGAGCACTATGACATCAAGTGGACAATGCCACATTGTGTCTTGACTCTGAAGCTGATAGGTAAGCAATGCTGCCTTGTTATCTTTTGCATTCTGTAAGCCATGCCTTTGGGAAAAGAAGACTGCTTGCTCAGCCCAAGTAGTCCATCATAGATCTTCAAATGATTGTTTCTCACCTCCAGGTCTGGCCATCGATTACTATGATGGAGGAAAAGATCCGGTGAGTAAAACACAAATTCTCCTTCCTTCCTCTTGTTTGCTGTTCCAGTGATCTAGAAGCCAGAAAACCAAGTTCAAAGGATTTAAATTAGTAAGCTGCATTCATTGTTTGGCAAAAGCCAGAACTGAGAGGGGAGTTATCTGTGAATATCTGACAGCACTGAATTCCGGAGTGGAAAAAGATAATTTGGAACAGAAACCGTAGCAATTACAGATGGACAAAAGTTGCTTCAGCACTGTATTGTGTCAAAATATTATTCTGCCCCCTTCCAAATTCCCCACCATCTGCTTCCCCCAAATCTGTTGCTTTAGATTCCCAATCTCCTATGCTCTGTGTCTTGTGGGTAGTACTCCCTTGACGTGCAAACCATCAGCACTGGATCTCAGCTCCCATCTTCCTTTCTTTTGTTTAGACATATCAATCTTTTTGGATTTTTGCCCTTTACCATTTGTTAGGGCCCTGTTATGAAAGCAGATTAAATGGTGACAGAAGTCGTACAGCACAGTGTGTGGGAAAGGACAGAACACTTGTTACAATCTCGTAATCCTACTTCAAGTGTCTATGTTCCTCACCTCCTGTTCAGGGCCTGACCTAGTGTTCAGCGTCCATGCAGTCACCACTAACTGCAAGAAAAAAAATGTTCATCTGAAATCTCTTAAGCTGAAGTTTCAAGTATTTGAAGACATTGAATTCTTGCATCAAGAAGTAGGAACTGTAGGACAGCGTGGTCTGGGTACATGCCATTGCAGTCAGGGACTGGTAAAGGTCAGATACAGAGCTTTTACTATGCATCTGCACTGGCAGGGATGCATGTTAATAGATCTCTTCCTTATTTTGAGCTTTTTTGGGAATATAGACCTGTGCAACTGGTCTCAGCTGTTTTGGATCTTGTTGCTATTTGGAGTGACTGGACATAGAGAGGGGTGAGGAGAGGAATGAACATGAAGTACAAAGTGAAAAGTTCCCTGTGTGTGGAGAGCAAGAACTTAGACCATAAAGGAGATGGGCTGAAAACATAACATCCAGAGCTAAGTATGACAACCCTTAGGATGATGTTAATCCAATCCCTTTGGTGCAGGAGTTCCTGACCCCTGAGCAGCGTCGATTTGCTGTCCGGGGAGTTCCTACCTTGCTGGAGGTCTCAGGATTCTCCTATTTCTATGGTGCCTTCATGGTGGGGCCTCAGTTCTCCATGACAGACTATCAGAAACTGGCAAGGGGTGAGATGACTGACGTTCAAGGCCAGAGACCCAATAGGTAATGAGATCCACTTAGCTCCTTGCTTTCCTAAGATCCCAGAATGCTGAATCCTCCATGCATCCCCTGCAGCAGAGTGCCTTCTTACCTGGACACTGAAATACTGTGACTAAAAGTGATTTTTAAGAGAAGGCAGCTGTTCAGAAGTTGCTCACAAACTCTGCATAATTTCCTAGCATTGTTCCAGGGCATGAATGTTAACATTTGACTTGTTTAGTACAGACTCAGTCCTGACCTGGTATGGTCAGCACCCCAGCTTCCAAGTAGAGGCATCTGCTGCAGTGGAATGTGGTGACCCCCTATCACTGTCCCCCCAAACTCCTCATCTTCCCTTCTGTTTTTAAACAGAGCTTTTCCTTGACCTTCATATTTTTCTTTCTCAGTTTTGTGCCTGCTCTCAAGCGCCTGAGTTTGGGTCTCTTATTTCTAGTGACCTATACCTTGTCAAGCCCATACATCTCTGATGAATACCTCATCTCAGATGATTACATGGTATGTATATATTTGACAGTTCTGATATGTGGAAGAATTCTACTTCTCTGGAGGGCACTGGGTCTACAAGAGTAGAGGAAAGTCGGTTTCTTTTTTTAGGTTTGCCTCAGTTCAAAAAGATAAGTCAGCAACTGGTGATATGCCTTCCCATAACTGATTTGGCTTTGCTGTCTGTCCTATGGATTCTATTCGATGCAGAACAAGAATGTGTTAAACTGAACTGAACCAAATAAAAACTTTTATAAATAGAGAATTCATCTTGGATATTACAGCTGTTTTTGGAATCCTAACATGTATTTTGTCACTTTTTAATAACTGTTTAACCATTACACACAAAGAACTCTGCCATAGTAGTTTCCAAGGCTTTTTAAAATTTGAAGATGGAGGTTCACTGTGTAGACTTTATTAGGCGAGCTATCCTTGACTACAGACTAGCTTTGAAAGAAAAACTTGATTTGCTTCTCTCAAGTGTTATTTTGTGTAGAGGGATGCAGCAGCAGATTCTGCAGATTGACTCATTTGAATTAGAAATTTACAGAATCTTTAAAGTTCTTTGAAAACTCCTAACAAACAATTCCTATCTGCAGATTATGGAAACATAGAATCCTTAGAGTTGGAAGGGACATTTAAAGGTCATCTAGTCCAACTCCCCTGCAATGAACAGGGACATCAGTCCCTGTTCAGTCTTTCTGTGACAGTGAATAAACGAGGGTATCAATTCCAGCAATGATTATGCTAATTCCAGAGTACTTGTTTTGGTACAGTCAAATATCACCAAAGGAAGTAAAAAGGTGTATGAATTCATGTAACCCTGCAGCCTAGTAGTCCAGTTCATTTAGTGTCTCAACACAGTGATTAGATAAAAATGTAAGACAGTGATGAGATCTCATCTATCCACATTATATGTAGCCAGAACTCATTTATTTTCATTTTTATTCTCTTTTATCTCTGCAGGAGAAGCCTTTCTGGTTCCGCTGTTGTTACATACTGGTCTGGGGCAAAATTATACTCTACAAATACGTAACTTGCTGGCTTGTTACGGTGAGTCAGAAGTATTTCTAGAAACAAGACAAATGAACAAAGTTAGCATCTTTGAAGTTACAAAGTATGCTTTTGGACTTAGCACTAAAAGGAAGCAATTCAAAAATCTAGATATCAATGCAAATCAGCATATTTTGCTATAAGTAAAGCAAAGGCTAACCAATCAAAAAGAGATTTTAACCCATTTTCTCCATCTGCAGTGGTGCCATCCACTGAGCACAGGATCAGAACTTCCCCTGCACTGCCTTTCCAAAAAAAACCCCAAAGAGCTGATGTACTCTTCTCATCTCTCATCTTTCTTCTGTGTCTTTTTCCATAGGAAGGTGTCTGCATCCTTGTTGGTCTAGGGTACAATGGGAATGACCAGAGTGGAAAACCTATGTGGGATGCCTGTGCCAACATGAAGGTCTGGCTGTATGAGACAACGCCTTTGTTCACGGGGACCATTGCTTCTTTCAACATCAACACCAATGCTTGGGTAGCCCGGTGAGCAGGACAAATTTCTGCTTCTGTAATGTCAGTAGTACCTATGTCAACAGAACCACGATCATAAGTGGAGAAGGGAGTACTTGGCATCTGCTAGTTCTCAGTTCTCACACTACTCCTTCCACATTTTGCTGTTGGCTGCTGTCCCATTTGAAACACCTTACTGATTTGGGTAGATCTTTTGATCCAATTAAAAAAGGCATTGAACAGAGGCAACAAGTCGAAGATGGCAGAAGATGGAGGGAGGAGGTCAGAATGGAACTAAACAGTTTTACAGTCAAACAGCTGCCTAACTGCTCTAGCAGCTGATGCAGTTTGGCAGCTGTTTCCTGCTTCTTCATGCTGCCTATGTGATGACACAGATTTTGGTTCAGATCTTGCTGGACCACAACTGAATTGTAAAATGTCTTCATTTCTGTGAGCGTTGTCAGAAGAACCACCTATCCCCACTAGCTGGCATTTCTTTAAGATAAGGACTGAAGCGTAAGTTGCCCTGATAAGGGGAGCTGTCTTGCTGTTTCTGTTACCACAGGGAAACGTGAAGACGTGGTCCCCTGGGCCTTGCATCTCTGACATGGAGAGGGAAGGACAAACAATAAACTAGAAGCACTTTGTTTCTTCTCTGCTCTAGCTACATCTTCAAGCGTCTGAAGTTCCTGGGTAACAAACTGCTGTCACAGGCACTGGCCCTGTTCTTCCTGGCTATTTGGCATGGACTACACTCTGGCTACCTGGTGTGCTTTCAAATGGAGTTGCTCATAGTCATCGTTGAAAGACAGGTGCGCTTTGTCTGACTTACCAGAATGAGGTCACCTGCATTAGCCTTTTCCCTTGAGCCTGGAAACTGCCACACTGAAGGGCGTAATAACTGCTCACTTAGAAATTGGTGTTCACACATGATACTGTTCTGTCCAAGGGTTCAGTAGGTAACTAGCTTATACACTGGCAAGCGATAGCTTTCTTCCCGTCAGCTTCTACAGTGCAATTGGCACATGAGCACAGTGCAACTGAAGTGCTTGGCAGCTGGGAAGGCTGGAAGACGAGCACGTGAGATGAATGCCTCTGCTAAATCTCCGATAATGAAAGAACAATATTCCATAGCTAGCCTTTTCTTTTTTGATTAAAACATCGAGAAGGATAGGGTACTTATTTAGTTTTTCATTGAACGGTTGCTTAAGTTAATTGACAAGGTTGCTTTGGTTGCAGAGCCTACACACACAGCCGTAAGACATCCAACTAAGGAAAGCTTTATTTTTTCTTTAAATTAGGTTATAAACCTTGTTCGGGACAGTCCTACTTTAAGCACTTTGGCCTCCATCACTGCCTTGCAGCCTATTTTCTATGGGCTACAGCAGACTAACCACTGGATGTTTATGGGTTATTCTCTGGTGCCATTTTGCCTTTTCACCTGGGACAAATGGATGAAGGTATTTATTAACCTTAAACACGCAGTCCACTCAACCAACCCCTTTTACTCCTGCTTGCCCTCTCACGTGGTCTTAGCTGAAGTCTGCTTGCTGATCCTTAACTTGTTCTCTTTCCAGGTGTACAAGTCTATTTATTTCCTTGGCCACGTGTTGTTTTTCACCTTATTACTGGTGTTGCCTTATATTCGCAAGTTACTTGTGCCACGAAAAGAAAAGCTAAAAAAAGCAGAATAACAGCCAACAGGTAAGGTTGTACTACTTTCAGGGACACCTGGTAGGAATCCTACACTCGGACTAGGAGGTGAAGTGAAACAGCAGCATTACAGCCCTGAAAAAAGACAACTGAAACAGGTCTAACAGCTCTTTCTTTTTCAGATTGTACCACCCATGCATTTGTAGGAGTTAATTTAACACTCCAGAAGCAAAGCGTCACCTGCCACGTTTGCTGTGTTGAAGTATGACTTTTTTTTCAACGTGAGGAGGGGGAAAAGAGAAAGCACAGGGTCAAAGACCCAAAAGGAGGGGAATGGAGTTGTCTCCTTCCAGACCCTCCACTTTCTGTATGTTGCCTTATCTCTGTGCCGCCCTCCAGTGGACACTCTCGTCTCTCTGCTGATATCAGATGATTGTAAACACTCAACGCAGGCACTATGTTGGAATGGAGCTACCCTCTGACTTTTCTACGTTTGTCATCCAAGATAAAGTTGCTCCTGTTCTTTTTTCATATCGGCTTCAGCTCATTTCCTCCAGGGTGCATCCGTGTGGGAGTCGCAAGCTGTCACACACCACAGAGAAAGAGCTGCTGGGCCCAGCTAAGAACTTTGGTTCCACAACAAATTTGGATTTACTACCAAGGGTGATGTCCAGGCTGTTCATTTACAAAAAAATTAAGTACAATACACAGTCTTACGAAAAGTTACCTTTAATAGGAGGAAAAAGGGTTGGTGGGGCAGTCCATTTAAAGTTGCATTGCTCCAGAAGCTACAAGGAAGACACTGAAGCTTCTCCCTCTCAGGAGCCCAAGGATGTACCGGGTCCACAAAGAACTAAAAAAAAGCCTCTCCAGAATCTGGAGTCACTGTATATTAGTCCATCGTGACAGCAGCAGAGACAGCAGCTCATACCACTCCCCAGGCTTCCTCAAAGGCTGTAGTAATTTTAGCACATGTGAGGGCAGCAGAGAGGGGATAGTTACTGATAGAGATCATCTTTTCTGTATAGTCCACATTGACCTGGGGGGAGAAAGAAGAGGAAAGTACATATCTGTCTGAATATCAAGCTGCACACTATCACTTAATCCCATCTACTTCCATCGGTTTCAGAGGCCCATTACTACTCCTATATGACCATGGTTCACCCAAGATTTGTTTAGCCACATTAAAGTTCCTCAGAGCAATTGATAGCCCCCTCTTCAGAAGAAGGCCCAAGCATTACAGAGCTGGGCAGTTTCTTAACAGGCCTATTGCAGAGAAGGGGTTGGGGGAAAAGCTACCAAAGAATAGAGAAGTTAAAAAAAAAAATAAGAGTAGAACTAAAATCTATGTTCATAAAGATATTTACAACCCCAGGTAAAAAGGCTGCATGCACTTACTGAACCATGGGCAAAAGCTCCCACAACAATAGTTACTGGCTCTGCTGTAGGAACCAGTTCACGCAGATCTGTCACATTTGGAACTGCAAAAGAGGTGCCTATCTTCATACAGCCCACAGGCAGATGATCACTGACTGGATTTTTAATCACCTATAGAAAACAAAACATTAATGATAGTGTAGAGGTAAGAGGCTCTGTCAGATAGCTAAGCCTAGAATATACACTTCACTTACAGTGAATGCATTACTAGCTGCAAAGAGGAATCTTGCACCGCTACCTGTAAACAGTCAGTGATTGCTTACCTTCAACAATTTCTGAGGACCATCAGCTGCTCGAACACTGAGCTTATGCAGCAACTGAACTGACCAAAGAGAAGAACATTAGTTAAGCAGTCTGTTCTCTTGCTGGAGGAAGCACATTCTCTGCCTAGTGATGAGAGCTCAACTAGGGAAGAGCTTTAGAGTTCCCAGCATCCTCTAAAGTAGTTCAAAAAAAACACTGATCAGAGAGTTATTCTGCCATTAGCACAGTCTCATGCAGGCAACTCCCCACTGTACTAAGGAGTATGTATTTGTAATATGTGGCTAGGAATTCACAAAAAGAAACTTTCATTTCCCTCCTCTTTCCTTTTTTTTTTTTTTTTTTTTTTTGAGTCGGTGCAACTTTTTGACCTTTTACAAAATTCTTCTGCTCCTAACCACCACCCTGTATAATTCTGTGGCCAGTAGAAAGCGTGAATTGCTTACCCATAAGGCCACAGAATCGATCAAAAGTTCTTGGGATCCTGGTCTGAGGATTAACTTCAATTAAAACATTCTTCTGGGTATGGATGTAAACCTGCAGAAGACCAGCCCTATTCAGAGGGCTATCCATAAGCATGAGAAGACTCTGAAACAAACAAAAAACCGCCAAATGTGCAGTAGTGGAAATTGAAAAGGTGCAAGGGAGGGACCTTGGAAAAGACTTAAACCCCATGACTACGGAAGTGATAAAAGAGATAAAAAGAGCCCATGTAGTCATACAAGTACTACTGTAATGCTGAGAAACAAGCAATCGCATACTTAATTAAACAGAAACACACATGCCGTTAAGCACAAGTACGGTGGGTGAAGCTAACTTCATTCCCGCCCCAGGGCCGTAAAACGATACCCAGCACTTCAGGGACACTTTCCTGCAGCGAGTGCCATATCGGCAAGGCCCTGCATACCCGAGACCAGTCCATGCTGCCAGTACCTAGCCCATACCTGGTGGGTGATGTCGGGCCGCACCTCCCCGGGGTCCCGGCCGCTCCGCAGCAGCAGCGCCTTATGCTTATCGCAATTGAGGAGTTCGAACGTCTTCCCTACCTAGGGCCAAAGCATGGACAGGTTGACAACAGAAACCGCGGAGCGCCACCGGCCCAGCCCGGCCCCCTCTGCCCGCACCTTCACTGTCTCCAGGCTCGCCCCTTCCAGCACCACCAAGAGCCGCCGCTGCCCGCGGACGCGCTTAGCCTCCAACAGATCACTCTCCTCTACCACCTCTTCCTCACGCGGCCGCTTGGGCGCCGCCATTTTGTCTGAGCCGCACAACGCAGCGTCACCGCGAGCGCCGCCAATGACCGCCGCAGCCTCCCAAGATGGCCCCCTTTCCCTCCCTCCCCCCGAGGACCGCTTCCGGAGCGCGGCGGAAGGCAGCGGCGGCGGCTTCCGCTGTCCTTCCCGGCGGGGCGCGCGGCGCGGCGCGGCCATGGCGCAGAGCCTGAAGGACCTGGCGGGGCGGCTGCCGGCCGGCCCGCGTGGCGTCGGCACCGCCCTCAAGCTGCTGCTGGGCGCCGGCGCCCTGGCCTATGGTGTCCGCGAGTCCGTCTTCATCGGTGAGTGCTCCCCGGGCCCACGCCCCGTCCTTCCGCCCCCCCGCGCTGACCGCGCCGTTTCTCCCCTCAGTGGAAGGCGGGCAGCGGGCCATCTTCTTCAACCGCATTGGCGGCGTGCAGCAGGACACTATCCTTGCCGAGGGACTACACTTCAGGTAGGACCTACCCCGCCCCAACTCCCCCTGGTCCGGGTGCCCGTGTTCCCTCCCCGATGCAAGCGTCCCGCTCCTTTGCAGGATTCCCTGGTTCCAGTACCCCATCATCTATGACATTCGGGCCCGGCCGCGGAAAATTTCTTCCCCCACAGGCTCCAAAGGTAAGAGTGGGCCCTGGCGGGGCCTATAGAGTGGGACGCCAAGCGCCCGGCCCCACTCACGTGTCTCTCCTCAGACCTGCAGATGGTGAACATCTCGCTGCGCGTCCTCACCCGCCCCAATGCTGCAGAGCTGCCCAGCATGTACCAGCGCCTGGGCCTCGACTATGAGGAGCGGGTCCTGCCCTCCATCGTCAACGAGGTGCTCAAGAGCGTGGTGGCCAAGTTCAACGCCTCGCAGCTCATCACACAGAGAGCCCAGGTATAGAATCATAGAATTAGCTGGATTGGAAAAGATCTACAAGATCATCCAGTCCAACCATCCACCTACCACCAATAACCCCACTAAACCATGTCTCTCAATGCTATATCTAAACATTTCTTGAACACCTCCAGGGACGGTGACTCAACCACCTCCCTGGGCAGCCCATTCCAGCACCTGACCACTCTTTCAGAAAAGTAGCATTTCCTAATGTCCAGCCTAAATCTCCCCTGGCGCAACTTGAAGCCATTCCCCCTCGTCCTGTTACTAGTTCCATGAGAGAAGAGGCTGACCCCCAGCTCACTACACCCTCCCTTCAGGTAGTTATAGAGAGTGATAAGGTCTCCCCTGAGCCTCCCCTTATCCAGACTGAACAACCCCAGCTCCCTCAGCCGCTCCTCATAAGGCCTGTGCTCCAGACCCCTCACCAGCTTCGTCGCCCTCCTCTGAACACGCTCCAGGGCCTCAGTGTCTTTCTTGCAGTGAGGGGCCCAGAACTGGACACAGTACTCGAGGTGGGGCCTCACCAGGGCTGAGTGCAGAGGGACAATGACTTCCCTACTCTTACTGGCAACACTGTTCCTGATCCAAGCCAGGATGCCATTGGCCTTCTTGGCCACCTGGGTACACTGCTGGCTCATGCTCGGCCGAGCATTGACCAATACCCCCACGTCCGTTTCCTCCACACAACCATCCAGCCCCTCTGCCCCAAGCCTGTACCGTTGCCTGGGGTTGTTGTGGCCAAAGTGCAGGACCCGGCACTTGGTCTCATTGAACCTCATCCCATTGGCTTCAGCCCAGAGATCCAGCCTGTCCAGATCTCTCTGTAGGGCCTCTCTACCCCCAGGCAGATCGACACTTCTGGCCAAGTTGGTGTCATCTGCAAACTTACTGAGGGTGCTCTCAATGCCCTCATCCAGGTCATCAGTAAAGATATTGGTGACACTTCCTGAGGGAGTTTCTGCTCAGATTGCAAAGGACGTTTAAATTGTGCACATAGGGAACATTAGAAGGGGTGGAAGATGCATATCTGCTGGCAGAAAGGGTATGGAACTGTGTTATGCTTGTGGTTTGTTATACAGATGCTGAAGCTGTACCACCAGCTTTTGAGGAGAACATTGGTTTCTGGATATGTAGAGTGCAAAACTGCACTGTAACGTAACAGTGAGGGAGGGAGAGCTAACGTGAATCATAGTGAGCACGTAGCACTGGAACTGTCTTAAAAATGATTGTCTGACCCTTCATTGATATCAAGGGAGACGTCAAAGCAAACTGAACAGTTTAAGTGGATCTGAAATGAGAAGTGGGTCAGGAGTTAGCAAAGTGATAAGCATTTGGTGATAGATGCTACAGAAGGTTGTTAAATATTTCTGTTTAGAAAAGGATTAGAGGGTAACCTGGAGGGGTTGCAAAATTGTAAAAAATATTAGCTTTTAAAAGCCTTTAGCTGGAAGTTTATGTTTTAATAATTTGAGTGCCAGGGATTCTGAGAGTATCTGTTACTTATCCCACATGAGGGAGAGCTGCTGATCTTCTTTTAAAAGCCTCTGGAGAAGGTCCTGCATGAGACTGCTAAAGAGGATAAGTTGTCAGAAAGATGAAATGCAAAGTTTCTCTTAACTTGTTTCAAATCCATGACAAAAAAAAAAAAAAAGCAAAGAACAGAATTAAGTGTCCGGGTTTTATTGTAAGAATTGGTCAGTAATGGGAACGTCAGGGTTTTATCTTCAGCTATGTGGTGTGCATGGAGGAGACAACTTAATTTGTTAGATCTTGTATAAGGAGAATGAATCAAAAAGGAGGGTGTGGCAGCAAAGAAACAATGTCTGCATGTTGTTTGGGTTTATCAGAAGCAGAGGACCGTTAGGTAACCATGAGACTTCTGAACCAAGTGAATTGAATTGTGTTTAGCATTCTTTACTGTACAGTGATGTGTATGGAAGCAGTTTATAATCAGAAGTGACTCCGTGTAGTTATGTGCTTGCAATTCATTCAATAAAGGGTTGAGGAAAAACTCAAATTCCAAACAATGGAAAATTCAAGATGCAGAAGGAAATACTTATTCCAAAACGTACATGGCAACTGTGAAACTACATAGGATAGGATGTGAAAGGAAAAAAAAAAAAGGAAAAATAAAACCAAATCTTCGATAAGGTGTTTTGTTTTTTTCTAATGCTAATTGCATAGCACTGTTAAGTAATTATAAATGGCTGTAACTAAGTTTTGAAAACAGCTATCAATATGCAGAGCTGCGTAGTTGTGACAGATTCTGAGGACAGGCATTTGATGTCCATATTTCAAGCTTTGTTTTAGGTATTGTCTCAGTATTGCCCACTGTGAATGAACTGTGAAGAGCAGTTGTGCTTCAGTTTTGTAGTGCAAAGGAAGTGAGAAACAGCCTGTGTGGAGTACTCTTGCTGCACTTGTGTTTCAGGTGTCTCTGCTCATTAGGCGAGAACTCACAGAGAGAGCCAAGGATTTCAGCCTCATCCTGGATGATGTGGCCATCACAGAGCTGAGTTTCAGTCGTGAATACACAGCGGCCGTGGAGGCCAAGCAAGTGGGTGAGTTCAATTTATGCGTTGAAAGGGTGGGTTGCTTTTCTCTTTTTGTTGAATTAATAAACAAGGAAGCAAATCTGAGCTAGAGCGTCATTACTTTTGTATTGATACAGCGTCAGGGTTACAAGCCCCAGCTTCCTTATTAATGGAGCTAAGTACATTATTCTAAGTATTAGCAGAAAACTTTGGGTCATAGCTAATGGAATAGGACTTGAATGGGACTGTGTTCCCAAAGCTGTGGGGCTTCCCTACTACTTCCTATGGGGATTATACTTAGAGGTTGTGGTTGCTGTTGATTTTATTAAAAAACAACAATAACAGCAAAACTGTACTCAAATACATTTCTTAGTTGTGGGTATGGCCTTAAGAGTGCTCTCAGTTCTTTTAGAAGCGTGAGCTGCCCAGGCCTTAGCCGTAGAGCCCTGGAGGAAGACTCAAGGGATGGGATCTGCTTTGAATGCTTTTGTCCATTCTCTCCGCAGCTCAGCAGGAGGCACAGCGTGCACAGTTCCTGGTGGAGAAGGCCAAGCAGGAGCAGAAGCAGAAGATTGTTCAGGCTGAAGGAGAAGCTACGGCTGCTAAGATGATATCCTACTTTGGGGGATTTTGTGGGATGTGGCTTGTGAGCTTGACAGGCCTTTTTGTTGCATGGGTTCATGTTTAGCAGAGGAGACGGTAGCGTCAAGTAGGCCTCAGGTTTTTGTTTTTTTCCCCTGCAGTTTGTTGGAGCAAGGGTTAAATGCAGTTACTTGTCTGAGGTGACAGATCAGGGCAGAAGACACCCTGAGCCTTTGCTCTCTGTTGTAAGATGTAATTACTATTTGCTGCGCAGGGCAATAACCTTGTACTTGATTTGGAAATGTAAAGATGTCCTTGCCTAGAGGCCCAAGTTACCGCTGTAGCAGTCATTTTTTTTTTCCCTTCAAAATATTTGCTGATACGTGTTTGTACATTTGTGTGAATTCCTTAGGAGGGATTAGTTGAAGGCAGGGAGTTTCTGTTACCAGCTTTTTTCCGTAACTGTACCCTGTACCTCGGTGAAGCTCTGAGCAGGAATCCAGGCTACATCAAACTACGTAAGATACGAGCTGCTCAGAACATCTCAAAAACGGTGAGTAGGGGAGCACAGGATTTCCATGTTTGTCCTGCAGTTGCGCTGTCCTCCTAGCCCAGTGGCCATATGATGAATTTAAGGCGAATGTGACCTGCCCTGTCCAGATCTTTATCCCAGCTCTGCTCTTCTGTGGTCAAATAGATGTAAAGATTTAGTTAGCAGTGATCGGCAATTATATGCGAGGCTAGGAGTTTATGCTCTTCATGTGACAAGGCCAGATCCAAATCAGATCTCATCACCCACCATCAGCTGCAGCCACCACAAGCTCCAGGTTTGCTGCACACTGAGAAGAGGGGACAGATGGGCATGGGATCAAAGGTCTGTCTGACAAGGAGACAGAATGAGCACTGCTTTTTAAAAGTCTGACGGCACTGGGATGGGAAGTCGGGACATTACATAGTTGGTTTTGGAAACCGTATTCATTTAACTAAGATTTTAAGTGTATACAAGCAAGAGTGCTGTACCTAGAGGGAAAGAGTGATTATTTATTAATGCTATCCTTCCTTGTGTATTTAAACTTTTTTTATACCACCTCTATAATGGATTTCTTTTTCAGATTGCTGGCTCACAAAACCGTGTGTATCTCACAGCAGATAACTTGGTACTGAACCTGCAGGATGAGGGCTTTACCAGGTAAGGGGACAGGTGGCTGCAGTGGGGGAATTTACCTGCACCTTCCTTGTGAAGCCAGTCTTTTTTCAGAAGCTCTCTCAGGATCTTTCCTCTGAGAAGGTCCTGATGCCAGAGAACACAACCAAGTAGAGTGCACTCTTGCTTACTGCAGAAATGAATTTTTTTTTCAGTCTAATGATTTACTCTTGTTTTTTTTTTCTCTTCCTCTTCCACCCCCTTACTACATCTCCTGACACAGAGGAAGGTAGGACACTGAACTTTATTTTGATCCTTTTGTTAGTACTTGGAACAGGGATATCGATGTGTTGATATTCAGCCTGGGTATTGCTTTTCTTGGGCATTTCTGGCTACCAGTTCATTCTGTTTCTACCTCAGTTCCCATTTGTGATACGAAGCTTGAAGCCTTTCCTTGCAGGGGCCATACAAACATTTACATCAAGAGGGAGATTTTCAGTAATTGGAGCTGTGTCTGTTTCACCCTTGGAACCTTGCGTGGGGAAGGCAGGAATAATAATCTGAGGAGTGTCCTCTGATCTATCCTGCACGTACAGGGCATCCTGCAGTTACAGCAGAGGGCTCTGTGGAGGCACTTACGTGGTTGTAGGAGATTGTGTTGATTTGGGATAATGATGTCTTGCAAAGATGCTCTTGTTACTCTCCAAAAACTTTCCAGTCCATGCTAGAAAACCTCATTCCGTGCTTTCCGAGCTGGACAGAATTGTATGGTTCTAGCCTCATTTGTCCAGTGTTAACTGGATAATGCAGTGCCAGCTGAGTAGTGTGTTGTTAAAAGCTTAGAATCAAGAAAGGAAACCAGAGCTCGTTTATTTTCTGTGGTATCTCTGATGTTGCACCTATTTGGCCAGGCTCTACTTTATTTGTCCCAGCAGGCTTAAGGGGTCTTGAAAACAGGACTTTGTCTAGTGTGATGACAGCCTATGCTCCCAAGTCCGTAGTAAGGGTCTGACTCAGCTTTGCTTGTGCTTTCTAAGCTAATGGCTTCATTCTGTCTCCCTTGCAGTGACAGTCTTCTACTCAAACAAGGGAAGAAATGAAAGAACTGAAGCCTTCTAGAACCGCCAGCGCTGACCAGCAGAAGATGGGAGTGAGGAGCTTGGAATTGCCTGCACACTAGCATTGTTTGACCTCACTTTGAAATTGTTAAACCAGTAACCAGATTTGGTTTCCATGCCCCGGCTCCATCTGTAGTGACCCAGTTGTAGGATTGGGCTCTACCACATCACAGCTGTAATCCCTTCTTCACCTCACCAGTTAAATCTGGGGAGGGAGCAAGGGGACTTACTGATAAACTAAGCCACATGGATATAGTAATTCGCCTCTGATCTTCATTAATCTTCAGATTTCTGTGAGGTAAAATCAGGCCTGTTTTTTTATTTTTGGCCAGGTGAGGGAGTTCTGCTGTCATCAGCACAGAACCCTTTTCTAGTAAATTTGGTTTCTCTCTCTCTCTTAATCCCAAGAGATCCCAATAGTGAATTCAGGAAAATGTCATTCATTGGGTGCCTGTCAACTGCTGGAATATCTGTCACTGTGCGCTCAGTGACTCTTTCAAACATTTGTAAAAATTAAAAATCTCAAAATTTATACAGTGTGTCGTGTGTGTGGTGCCTAAAGAAGAGGTTATTTTGCCTAGGGGAAAGTGGAACCGAGCTTTTATTTGATGGCAAACACTGCCTTAGCAGCTCCTGGGCAGGTACATCGCCTTGCAGACTCATGGGCAGTTTCTGCTGTATTTCAAGCTACATGGATCAGAGTTCAAGGCATGTCTCATGTCTTCCCTTTCTCCCGTCTTGATTTGTGCTCTAAACTGAGAGGTAAGAACACGATTCTAGAGATCTTATACCAAATTGCAGGTGGAATCTCAAGTGCCCAATATGGCCTAGTGGCAGCAGACTGACTGATTCTTAAGGTCCCTGAATGTCATCGTCTTCCCACACATGGCCTAGGTGCTGCTCAGAGGAAATTCTCTGCCTCACATTTGCACATTCTTAGTCTGGGTGCTGGATTACTTGGCAAATTTTAGTTTAGACTTTCTCCTAAATAGAGGAGAAAGAAACCTCTAAGCAGGTCCCAGTGCAGGTCACCCGATTCATCATTTCTTTTGACTATCAAATGACCATGGTTTAAGTAGTATCTGTAAATTAAATGTTCCCCAGCATGTCTGTTACCTAGTGCAACCACCACAGAAAAGTTCAGGGCTGCACTTTTTGGGTAAAGCTTTGTCTTCATCCCAACTCTCCGCGTTCTCCCGAGTGTTTGCTAGGTTTATCTCATGGGCTGGGGACTAGCTTTAACTGGTACGACTTTGAAAGTCATGCTGAGGCTCATTCCCACCACCAGGGACAGGCTGCAATGCTTGGGAATGCTCACGAATTCATAGAAAATGGTGGTGGAAGGGGTCTCGGAACGCTTTAGGTCCAGGCTCCTGCTAGACGTAGCAGTGGTGCCAGCAGAAGATCACGTGGGCTGAGGATTTGTCCAGTATTGAAAACCTGCAAGGATGAGATTCCTCTCCTCCCCCCCGCCCCCCAAAGTATATGTTTGAATGGTGTCTGATGAGAATACTCGTAGCCTTCAATCTTAGCCTCCCAGGCTGCAATTTGGTTCTGGTTCTACTATCTGACATTGCCATCATCATCACGATGCTCCTTTATGCAGTTGTAAATGGGAGTAGCTTACACTGCAGTCAACTACCACACTAAATAAGCCAGCTTCCTTAACCCCTTCTTGTAGGTGACTAACTAGCATCTCTGAAGCCACAACGTGGCCATGCTCTGATCTACCTTCTCTCTAAAGACAAAGTTGAATTTCTACCAAGTGATGCCTAGGGAGGAGCGTTCAGGCACTACACTGTTTGCTGCAGCAACCCTTGTGGTTTACCCTCCAGCTCCTTTGGATGTTACCTAAGACAAGTGACAAAATAACGACCGAGCTGGGGATAGGAGTGAGGATGACTTTTTTCAAACACCAAAAAGTTAAATGCAAAAGTCTGTGCTGGAGTTTGCACAGCTAACTTTCCATGCTCGTGCTTATCCTGATTGTCTACAAACAGTCAAGTCTCACAGCAAGGTGCCACCATAATTGTTCTCATCTTCTGTTCAGGAGTCTGAAATTTGAGCTATTCTTGTAAGTCTTTGCAGAACTGTAAGTAAAGCCAGGAGTACAGCTACACTCAAAGAGAAATTCTAGAGAAAAAGACTTGGGTCAGCATTCAAACAAATACACCTTTATTTACAAACAGAAGGTAAAACATGGCCATCACACCAAAGTCTGGCGTATTTACAACATTCAACTGTAGGATGGAAAAGAGACTATTGTGTAGAGGGTCAGGATAAAGAAAAGAGGAAGTTTCCTGTTGAATTACAGAGGAGCTAAGCTGAAATAGGCCAGAAATGCCAGATTTTAAAAGATGAGTTTCAGGGAACGCTAAACAGGCTAAACTCAAAGGAGCAGATAGAGGTGTAGCTCCTGTAAAGTTCTTCCTTAACTCTTCAAGAAGAGGAACTGCTGAAGCAGAGGTGAGTTTGGGTGCCAGCGCACGAGGATCAAGGGAAAGAAGGGGTGTGATTTTTCCTGTTAATGAATGATGAAGGGCAGCAGGAGATGTCATGGGCTTGTACAGGCAAGGGATGCTGAAGTTGGTCAGCAAGCTGGGAAGCAGCCTGGTTCAGAGCTCTGAAAGATGGCACGGAAGAGGGGAAGGCCTACTTCCAGTCCAAGAGACAGGAATATGAGACTGGCCAGCATGGATGTGAGCTCCCATCCTGCACTCTGTGTTGAAAACTCCCTTGGGGCTACCTGCAGTCTGTGCCTATTTTTTCTTCAGTGAGCTTTTCAGCTTCTTCTCCGAGGACAACTGTTTCCGTACCTTCTCCTCCTTTTTACCCAAGTTTTCATAAATTGTTGTCTCTTTCTGCCTGCAAGACCAGAAAGAAATGGGAAAAAGTAAGCAGAAGGAAAAACCTGGCCAAGCCAGCATGCAGAAAGAGCACTGCCAGAAGCAGGCATTAGACCAGCCTTGGGCTTATGCCAGCACTTACTTGGAGGATTTTCGTGAGACCTTGGCATGCATATTCTTCACTGCAGGTGGATAGGAAATGTTCCCGTACTCTGACTCATTTTGCTTGCTTTTCTGAGACTACAGGAGAGAAAACCCAAGCTGAGAAGAGTGGGGTCTGGGAGAAGCATGAGAGGTGGCACAATGGAAGAACTGTGGCTGTTTAACCATGCACATATCACGCAAGGATCTCAGTGGAGGTTGGTGGATTGCTGAAGTCCACAGGCTCTGTGCACTCTGCCCACGGGTGGCCCAGAGGTGAGCAGCAGGAATATATGCACATCCTTGTACAGAAGGGACCAGAGGGGCAACACATTTCTGGAGGCACCAGCAAAGCTCACTGTCATGTGCTGGCTAAACAGTATTAAACAGCAGCAGGTAGTGAATGTTGTCAGAGGCTACAAAGAGAGAAAGGATGCTAGCATCAGCAAGTAGGAGAAAACCCTTTTCACAGAGGTTTGGGAGACAACTACAAAACCAGGATGGGGAAGACAAAAGGAGAGAGCAAAATCTTTGCTTGTCTTAGATTCAGCTTATAACTAAACCACGCTTAGTGAAGTTACATAGTTGCATTAAAACTCACTGCTGTTTAGTGGCTCAGAAGACGGTGGTACTTGAGCTGCTGCCATTGTCCCCTGAATTTTAAAGGATTGGGGAGAAGTCTCAATTTTGGTTCACTGTTATAGTCTATGTAGGTCCCAAAGCTAGCTTAACATTTAGGAAATAGAGCACTTGGGCTCAGGGCCAACACCATGCAGGGCCTCAAGTCACAGGATAGGAAAGCCCATCTTCTCACCTGGATAACCTCCAGCTTTTTCTTTGTTGTCTCTATGAACTGGCAGATGGCCATGTAGATGAACTTGTACTGGGCTTCTGTCTGCACCATCCCTGAGCGTTGGGCCCTCACCATCTGGATGGTCTTCTGGATGTCAATGTCACAGTCCAGCCCTACCAAGGGGCAACAGAAAAGCTTTGGATGCATTTTCTGACCTCCCCTCTCCCAATTCTCCACCAAAAACAGTCACAGTGGAGCTCAGTCAAGAAGTTTTCACCTCCCTTCCCCCCTGCAAGGACCTCCCATCCCTTCTTCCTGCTCAAGATCTTCTAAGCCTGGCCCTAGAGGAAGACCTCAGGCTCAGGGAAGGTGAAAGCCACACTAAATGGGTACAGTTCAGAGAATCAGCAGCTGTAATAGACCAAGGATAGCACAACTTTCTCAGGGCTGTGGCAGGCTCTCCTCCACCAAGACCTTTTGCTGCTGGCATTAAGCCCTACTGGGTAGGCCAGTTTACTTCAAGACACATTGAGGTCCTCTTACCCTTGGTGGAGATTGTTTCCACTATCATATCAATGACGATGATAGTCCCAGTGCGGCCAATCCCAGCACTGCAGGGAGAGGACAAGCAGAGATCAGAGCTGCCTATACAGTTATATGTCCATCCACCCAGCCACCATGGTCCTGAAACAATACGCAGCTGCTTCTGGGGAAGGATGCAACGCTTGTAGCAGCTGTTCATCGCTGCCATAAAACAATCAAGGATTGAACAGGCAGTAGAGTTTGGTTTGGGGACATCAAAAAGGAGTAAGGATTGTCAGTGGGTTGTAGTCCTAAGGTACAGCTAGTGCAGCAGGACAAAGACTTTACACCTTGCCCTATGGAAGGGATGAAGAATGATTCAAACCTCAGCCTTTGTACCAACCTGCAATGCACCAGAATAGGCCCGGCATCTGGAATGCTCTCCTGCTTCTGGTTTATTTGGTCGAGGAAGCTCAGCACTCCTCCTGGCTCACTTGGGACACCATGGTCAGGCCAGCTCAGGTACTGGTACTGCCAGATCTCACGTACAGCCTCACTCTGACAATAAAAACATCTTACTGGTAAAACTGCAGCCCAGTCCTATCCCTGGCCTCTGTCCCGGGGAGAACTGGGTCTTAAGCCAAAGGCTCCTGAGCACTCCTTGGTGATTTCACCAGTGGTCCAGCCCAAAACAGGTGGAACCGCAGCACCCCATAGTTTCTAGCCTTAGACATATAGTGACTGTTAGACCCACGGGCTCCAGAACAGTCCCCGGCCAGGCACACTCACATCATTTATTGGACACACACAGAGATGCCGGAGTTTGTATTCCAATGCGTCGTGCTCCCCAACATTCTCCACAAGGTAGGGACCATATTCTTTTGTGCTGCCTGCCTCTGGCCAGTAGGGCACACATTTATTCTGCATGGACAAAGGGGGTAAGGTGAAGACAAGAGGGAGAAAGAAAACAGCCACGACCGAAGGGGAAAGAAAGGGCAGTTCCAAGACACCTACTTACCCGTCCTTTTTCTACCTCCCGTGTGGTCATAACAATAATATGTGTGTTCTCCTGCCACACCATTTGCCAGAAGTCATTGACAGTGGTATCCAGACAACCCTGGCTAGCGATGTAGGTCTTGGTGCACTCATCTGGACTGATCAGGTTGTTCTGTGAAAAGGGAAAGATCGGGAATGCTGCAGGAACTGGCAGTCCTCTCTCCCACTTTGAGCATACAGCCATCTTTCAAAAATCTCACCTTTACATAGTTGGCATTGATATAGTCAGATCCAGGGATATTTGGGTCCCTTCCTTGGAGGATGACTCTAGAGTGATCAACTAGGGGTTCAGAGAAGAATAAACAGAGCAATGAGACACTCTGTGCCCAGCCACATGAAGCTCCCTCACTAACCCCTGCCACCTCATTCATGTTACCCAGCGTACACAGCATGCCCCACATTTTCACCTCTCTTACTCTGCGGTCAGAGTAATTTTGGTGTGTGTGCTTCCAACTCTCTCCTCCCATGACAGACTGTCCCATAAGCTAGTCTGATGCATTCCTCCCTCCTTCCCTCCTTCAAGAGCATGAAAAGGCTGTGACCTCTTATCAGCTTTTAAATCCTCTATGTTGCAGACTCTGTTATCCACTCTGGAGGACAGAGCAGGCTGAGGAAGGGCCAGAGGTGACTTGGACACCCTCTCACTGCCTGTCTCTGTCTCTTTGCTCTTTTTACAAGGGAGGAGATAGACTCACAAGGCAAGATGTTCTTGTATCGATTCTTGCTCTTGTTTTCAGGTCTCTGGCCCTCATGACGGTCAAACAGTTGTTTGGCTTCCTGTTTTTGCAGGCTCTGAAAGCAGGAGAGAGAAAGTTACAGCAAGATCCCAGTGACAGGGTAGGTGGTCACTCAGAGGAACAGCGGTAACTCTGGGGATCCATTGCCATGCTTGTCGAGGAGTGGAGAAGTAGAAAGTTAACCTAGCCTTGAAAAGTCCAAGGTTCATGCTGTCACTGTTTTGGCAACTCATTCTACCCATGGAAAAGTACATTTCTACCTCACTGCGTTCACTTAAAGATAATGCTTACTCCTGAGATCTAAACAGACTTCTTCCAGAGATAAACTGACATTAATTTAGAAGACTGCCTGAGAAATTTCCAAAAAGAAATCGGGGATGGATAATTAAATGGTGCACAGGAACTCCCCAAAAAGCCAGAGTAATATCCCCCCACTGTTTCTTACATCAAATTCCTCCCAAAATCCAGCCTTCGATGTTTCCTCAGATAAACTCTTCTTGTTCAGTTCATGCACTCTATTCTCAATGTCAGCAGCATTCACCCTTGTAGCGTAGTAGGGCTGGGGGTGGGAAAATACAACAGGTTGGCATGAGAGAGAGATGCTGCTGGAGATCAAAGTCTCCTTTGTGGAAAAAAGGGGAGAGACACAGAGCAGAAACAAACAGCGAATCCCTCCAAAGGATCCTTGAGAAACAGAGGAAACAGAATTTACCTGCTTCAGGTATACAAAAGAGCCAGACACCTCTTCAATCCCAGTCTTCTTGAAGTGCTCCACAAGATCTGCCAAGCTGTCAAACTTTTCAGTACCTCCAACTGTATAACGTCCGTTCTAAATGGAGAAAGAACGTTACATCCCATAACAATCCTACAAGCAAAGCTGATAATGCTCAGGAAGAAAGTGGAATCTGAGGTTCAAAGTCATAGGCACCACTTTGTGCCATCTAGAAAAAGGTCATCAAACGGTAGTTTGACAGCACTGAGTTCATGGTGAACTGACTCCTTAGTGGATGGAAGCCTGGAGGAGGTACTGCCTTCAATTCTCACTTAAGGCCAGCTGCTTTCTGTCCTAGAAATCTCCCTCCATTTCCTGTATCATTTCATATGAAAGAGAGAGGATAACTTGTTACAGAAAGGTGCAACATCCTCCAGAGTGAATCTGGAGACCTCCAGGATGCCTCCACCTCTGCCAAGAGCTTTTAAGTCTTTTGATAAACTCATCATTAGATTGTGAATCCTCCTATCTCTCTCACTAGATACCCTGTGCTGGAGTTCTCAGAGACACCTCATCCTGCTTCCTTCCATGTCTGAGCTCCCAGCACTGCCAACGGTCACCCCCAGTCCTAGGTAAGGACATGAGGAACCTGGAAGGTGACAGCACTTTGATCCAAATTCATAAACACTGGTAATCAAGATGACAGGGCTTACAAGGACAAGACCAGCAGAGATAGGTAGAAACATCTTCCACTCCCTTTTCGTTTTGCTCTCCCACCTGCTCACCTCACACATGATTTTGATGTGGGTGACTTTGAGCCGGGCCCCAGAGGCACTGGTTGCTCCAGCTGGTGGACCATCAGACCCAGGTTTAGGTTGGTCGGTCAGGACAGACAAGACAAAATCCCCAGGTTTACTGAGGCTCTCCCGCACCAAGAAGGTCCAAGGGGTGGCTTTGGCCTGGAGAAGTGACTCAGCTGCAGCACCTGACAGATGCCCATGGTACCACCTGGAAAAAATAAGAGAAGGTCAGAAGAGAGGTGGAGATGCAAGTAAGTGGATGCCCTTGAGCTGTTAAGTGCAGGACAGCAACACTGGGGAAGGAGAGCAAGAGGGATGAAGAAAGATGAGGGGAGAAATAGAGGAAGGAGGAAGGGCGGGATACCAGTGGAGGAGCAAGATCTTAGGAAAAGTAGGTGACACAGCAGTTAGACAGCTGAGAAGAAAAGGAAAGGGCAAGGGATGAGTGGAGCTAGAAGGAACCAAGGAGGAAAAAGTATAGTGGGAAAGCACCAAGTGTGATCCAGCTGTACTACACAAAAAAGCACAGGTAAGCGACGCTTATGGGCTTTCAGATCAGTTCAGGGAGGGTATCTGTGGGTTTCAGTATCTCTGAGCATTACTGGGATTGTAGCTTTACTGCTGCAGGGTGCTTTGGAAATTCAAACACTAAAGACAACAGAACTAAGCCCCCAGTGAGTCAGAAACAATCCCATCAGATTTAGCAGCACTCAGATGGCTTTGCTGAGTCCAGACCCATTAAAGAACGAACCTAGGGAAAGATCCTTTTCTTGGAACTCTAGTAACAACCCTGTTTTCTGAAACTCAGCTGTCTTTTCAGTCAAAGCATAATTCCCATTCCATGAACACATCACAATGCAGCAATCAGACTATAGAGAGACACATGCAAATTGTAGCAAGTTGAGATGTTGTGAGATGTACTGAATCATCCCACTGCTCCCAGTACCACTTTGCTTGTGTAGGCTCTGCTGGATCTGGACCTACCTGAGCCCAAGAGCCACCACTGCCCCAGTGCCTCTGTGCTGGCTCCTTCCCACCCAGGTATCAGAGAGCAGGTTTGGGCCCTTCTCCAGCAAGGATGGGTCTGGCTCGAACAGGCCCATCTGTATCTGGGACAGCCTCACCTACAGCTGAAGCCACATGCTGGGCTCTGTGTTTGGGGGCTTTGAAGCTGTCATGCTAGCACGGGCTGTGTTCATGCAGTTCTGCCTTGTTCCACAGAACTGCCAGCAACTGCAGCCACCACCATTTTGGCCATCTCCCCAGTGAGCAGCATTTCAAAAGCAGGTAGCTCTTGCATCAGGCTGACTTGCAACGCCTCTTCCTGCTCTGCTCACTTCAGGTACTGCAATAAGCACCAGACATGCTCCATACATCACTGCACACACTGCAGTCAAGGCCAGGCAGAAGCTGAGTGTGTGCAGAGCCATAGCAGCAGGTTTGCTGATCACTGAGTAACTATTGACGGAGGTCTGGGGTGGCAGTGGTATCAATGACGGACTTTGAATTGCTACAGCTCCTCCGCTATCCCCAAGAATTAAAATCTAGTTCAAGAGCCCATGCCACAGTCACAGAAACAGACAGGGCATTCTTTCACCCCTGCTCTGTCCAGCGCAACCCACTCCTCTACACATCATCTAAGAATCCTTTTGAGAGCAAGATGTCGCAGTTACTGTGCCTCAGCTAGTTGAGGCTAGCTTTAATTTCTGTTGATCCTCACCCCATTCGCTACAAGAAGTAGCTGGGGACTTCCATTGCATGGCAGTTATTCATTTCTGAACCTCTTCCCAAAGAAGTGTCCAGCCAACATTTGCCCTGGGGAACAGCTGACTGCCCTCTTGATCAGGAAAGGGGTCTGCGGGCCACCCCTCCATAGGTAGGAAGGAGTTAATGTGTCCTGTTCCCCCCTTCCCTCCCCCAGCAGAGCCCAGCTCTTCAAACCCACGTGATGGAAAATCACTTGGGGAGAGAGTGAGAGGAGCTTTCGTAAGAGCTGGGGGGAGAAGTTTCCAACCGCAGGAGGGAGGGAGGAAGCTGTAGGGCCACAGCCCAACGATGTTGAGTGGAGCGGACAGCCAGGACACAGGGGCAACCCAGGGTGTACCCAGCTGCTTCTCACCCAGCATCGCAGTTCCCTGTCCCCATGTGCACAAGGAGGACCTGTCTGCTCCCCATGAAGCGGTCTGTCCCCACCCCAGAGCATGGCATGACACTCCCCGAGCTGCGTCAGCAAGCCTGAAAGCATGATGCAAGAGCAAAACCACCTGATTTGATTTAGGAACTTTGTGTCAGAGAGGTATGCAAAGTGGGGACAGGAAGGAGACTCAGCAGGCCAGGAATAGCAGGTGAATGTGGGCCCCGCACAGCCACATGAGTCAGCTAGGCCTGAACGAGCAGGTCTGGGGCAAGGCTGAGGGCTCCCACACACCAAGTCACCCCCACGTACCACTGCGGATACATAACTAACGCCACAACCCCTGCTTTTCATGAACAGTACATAAATCACAAAGGCAACAACAAACCAAAAGTATAAATAGATCCCCATCAAGCCTGCTCTGATGTCAAGTTGTGTCCAGCTATTGCTGGGGATGGCGACCCTGTGGTAGCAAAGGAGGATCCGGGAGCCGGGAGACGCTTTTTGCAAGGTTTCCTCTAGGGATGTGGGCAAGGCAGAGAGAAGGGCATGTTACCATGTCATCACAGACACACCAATGCTTGGTTTTCTCCATACCTCTCTGTAGTGGGATCAGAACAGTTGAGCGGATATCGTAAGTCAATGATGGTCCCATCTTTGTCTTGCAGTGAGCCCTGTTGCTGCGTGTAGTACTCCACCAGTTCTGAAAGTGTGGCAAACTTCTCTCCTCCATATAGGTCATAGAAATCCCCAGTATTCTGGATACGGATGTGGGTTACCTGATCACCAACCCTGAGGGATGAGGCACAGAGTAGTCGGGTGAGGCAGCTGAATAAAAAACAGAAAATTTGGAGCCCCTGCCTGCATCACCTCCTACCATGGAACTGCAGCAAACCATCCCAGTGGAAGGAGATGACTGGAAAAAGAAGCTCCTGAGGGATGTTAAGGGAGCGTCTAGAAGGTACTGGGCAGCTCAGGTGCTTTTACAGCTTGGAAAGAAGTCAGAGGAATAAGGACAGATTGAAGGAGAGACCATACGACAAATGAGGATCTAAGCACTTTGCATATGTAATCTTAGAAAGACAGCAGTTGGGGTCCAAGTTACCTACCTAACTGAAAGGGAAAAATCCCCTTGATTCTTTCGACTGGGTCTGGCTAGAAAGCTCCCATGGACACCTCGTCCCTTCAGTAAGGCTTCAGCTTCCAGCCCACTCAGGTCACGATGAAACCACCTAGAAAATGAGATGAAAACGGAACCAAGTAAACAGAACATGCCAGGCACTACTATGGAGAATTGTACAGTGAAGAATGGCTTCCAGTCATCTTCCTTAGGGACATCCATGAAGGCAACAGCCAGCAACAGCATGAATACCCCTCATACCCACCGCCTCCCCAAGCCTATGAAGGATTTCACTTGAGATACAGCTATCAGCGTGATCCCCTCTGAGCTGCCCTATTTTGCTGTTTCCCCTGCTTACACACACATGCACACACACTTGCCAGAGCCTCTTACCTCACCATTGTGAAGGGAAAAAAGAAGAGGAGGTCAAGTAGCTATCACAAAAGCAACTCAAAAAATACAGAGGAAAAATCTCTTTGCACTGGTGAGAAAAGGGAAGTCGGAGATCAGTGATGGAGCAACCGGCACCAAGTTGTTTCTGCTTCTCTTGGGAGCTGGCCATGTATCTCTGCTGAAGTCTACTGTTAGTCCATTCAATGCCTCTCCATCACTCTGCTTCTGGATTTGCGCCTTGATCTCCTGGCCCAATGTGCACTGTTGCAGAGCACAGGCAGGAGCAACCTGGTGCGCAGCTGGGCACACGCGGCTCCAGGAACAGGAAGCGCTCTGAACCATCAGCTCTGCAGCCCCAAGCTGCTTTGCACACACTTCTGCTTCTCCTTTTGTGTCTTTCCTCCCCAGCCCCCTTGTTATTCTCGGGCCCTTTTTTTTCACACCAGGTTTGACTCTACTAGTGCTTCTTGGGACCCAGCTGTGGTCACAAACTTCTGTTCTGCAAGACCTCTGTTCCCCTTCTTTCCCATGAGGTCAAGTGCTCCCAACCCCAAAGTCCTTGCAGTGGTACTAAGGTGACCACAGCTGCCTAGGGTCACCCACACATCTGCAAGGGTAAAACAGGCAGCACATGCTGGTATGCATTCAGCAATAAAGCACCCTACAAGTTATGACCACCCAGACATGCAGCTGGCTCTGTGGGGCTGCTCTCAGCCATGTAGCTGAAATCTCCATGACTCCACTGAGCAGGTAAATATCCCATGTGCTCCAAACAGCCACAGAGGGAATCTGAGTAAAGCCAGCTCTGCAGGTTTTGAGAGGCATAGACTAGCACTCCAAGCACAGCACTCTCATCTTGAACACAGCCCACCTGGAGGGTATAACTAACAGAAGCTCAAAAGGGCTGGGAGGCAGATGTTGGAGCGCCCAGGACAGCAGGCAGAGAGCAGGATCATCAGCTACAGCCTATGGTGGGCCCACACAGCACCAGCAGAGCTTAGTCTAGGACCTTCAAGATCTCAGTACAGCATACTGAGGTCAAAGCTGTAAATTTGTACATCTGGATAAAGAAAACTAACTATTTCCACTTCACTACAGCTAAAGCACATGACTACCCTTTTCCGTAGCACTGATTTTAAAGTCTGCAGTTCTCATGAAAGAATGGGAGCAATGGAATGGCGACAGAAGGCAATCCAGCTGGCGAAGGAGCACAACTCTTCCCTCTCACCATCTCAGCTACCACACAGGGTAGCTGAGACGTGTGGTGCTGGCTGCAGGAGCAGCAAGAGACTTGCTCATTTCAAGTAGCAGCAGTTGCAGACTTCCCTACATACCACAACTGTGAAATCTTGCAAAGAACTGAACGGGCTGCTCGCAATGGCCAAGGCATACAGAAACTAACACTGAAGGGAAGTACACAAGACACGAATGGGGAAACTAAACTTCATTGCTAGAAAGAGAGATCAGGCAGCAAAAAACAGCTTCCTTTGAAATACTTCCAGTTTCACACAGATGATAAGATGGGATGTGGTAAGCTGCAGGAATCCAGCTGTACTGACTTAAAACTGATATTAAAAAAAGGAAACTTTAAAGGCGCAGAGACTCGATGAAACAGATTTTACAGAAAGAACATACTATACCTAAATCAGCTCAGAACCACACAGTCATTTGTTCACTTCCTGCTTCCAGTGGGATAAGGGAGAGAATTGAAAAAAAAAAAATGGAATTAGTGGGTTGAGATAAAACTATTTAGTAAAACAGAAAGAGGGAAAAAAAGGATAATAGTCACGATAATAACAATATATACATAGAAAACAAGTGATGCACAAGCAATTGCTCATCCCCTGCCAACCGATGCCCAGCCAGTCTCCAAGCAGCTCCTGCCTGGCCATCTCCCCACCGCTTTCAGGCTTTTTCATGTGAAGTCATATGGTATGGAATATCCCTTTGGCCAGTTTAAGTCAGCTGTTCTGGTTCTGTTCCCTCCCAGCTCCTCGTGCCCCCCCAACCCCCCTCACTGGCATGACAGTATGAGAAGCTGAGAAACTGAAATGTCTTTGGCTCTGTTCAGCACTGCCTTGCGCCAACTAAAAACACTGGTGTGTTATCAACATTGTTTTTGTCCTAAAACCGAAACATAGCATTATACCAGACACTATGAAGGGAAAATCGACTCTGGATGGTTTCACACAGTGGCATGAGACATGGGTATGTTTCCAGTTGTTTGGTAGTTGCTTCCACCATTGTAAGCACACGGCACTTGCCATGGCAGGTTTGTGGGAGTGTAATATAGTGAACCTGCCAGGCCTTCCCATATTTATATCTCAGCCATTGTCCTCCATACCAAAGAGGTTTTATCTCCTTGGCTTGCTTAATTCCAATACTTTTCACATTCATGGATAACTTGTGCAATAGCATCCACGGTCAAGTTAATGCCCTGATCATAGAATCATAGAATCATAGAATCATAGAATGGCTTGGGTTGAAAAGGACCTCAAAGATCATCGAGTCTCAACCCCCCTGCCAAGTGCAGGGTCGCCAACCACTAGACCAGGCTGCCCAGAGCCACGTCCAGTCTGGCCTTGAATGCCTCCAGGGA